>NW_024540471.1:0-69069 GCF_016647625.1 Suillus subalutaceus | reverse complement strand
TGATAGCTAGTATAACAAATCCAGAGTCAGAATGACTACCTCAGGCAATGGCTGCCAAGGCAGAAATCATATCTGCATCACCTCCTGGATCGAGAAGCTCCACCAGAAGATAGGAGATGCGTCGTCTGCCGACCAGGATGGGGTCTACAAATGTCAAGATTGTCTTGGGGAGCCACTCTATTGCACTGGCTGTTGCAGACGTCAACATCTTTGCAATCCCTTCCATTGGATCAGTCAATGGAATGGTCAATTCTTTGAGCAAAGTTGTCTCGCTCACGTCGGACTCGTCATACACCTCGGTCATGAGGGTAAACAATGTCCGGTACTTACGGATAGGTGGGACTTGTTTGAAGAAGATGAACCAGAAGACCAGCTTGAGCCTGAAGATCTACCATCTGTGTCGGGACCCGAGTTCCAGCCGAAGGAAAACACCATGGTCATCATTGACAAGTCCGGAGTTCATCGCCTCCGGGTTCGATGCTGCGATTGTCCAAATGCCATGAGTCCAGACCTTCAAATGTTTCGACATGGATTTTTCCCCGCTTCATTTAACAAGCCGAAGACTTTATTCACCTTCAGGGTTCTCGATGATTTTCTATTGGACAACCTTGAATGTGGGACCTCGGCGATGAACTATTACAGCAAGCTCCGGCGAATGACCTCGAGGATGTTTCCACACCTTGTACCGGTAATGCCATGTCTCTCTCATCTAAAGGACATTATATTGACAAGGCATGGGGCAAGGACCGATACCGAGAGCTCATGAGAGTCGCCCGACAGTGGAGGCAGTTGAAGACGATGAAATGGCATGGCTTCGGCCATTGTTCCGACAGCCCGAATGCAGGAGATCTCGCATTATTTTGCCCGGCATGTCCTCAGCCTGGGATTAATGTGTCCTTCTCAGGGGATGAATCACTTGATGAGTGAGTCTTCCTCGATACCGAAGTCACCTCAGCAATAATAACAACTCCAAGGTGGAAATACACCCGGTCATTTGTTATGGATGGAAATTTCAAAGCTGAACACCTGCATCCCATGAAGCCATTTGATGAAGTTTGGCTGTCAGATGGGTTGGGATTCATGGTGGGAAAGGACAGGTATAACACGCATCTTGCAGAGGCTGCCGACACTTTAGAAAAATCAAGCTGCAACAATCACCGGGCAGTAAATCAAGCAAATGCGGCTCGGCACAAGCTGGAATCCACGGGTATCGGGGGAGTAGCCTGTGCGAGACACGGTTGCTTTGTTCCTCACTCGATGGTAGATTTTCAGAAAGGCGAAAGGCAAGCCGACCCAGCCATTCGATATTCACGAGTTAACCATGCATCATTCGCAGACAAATGAACATGGACTATGCCCTTTGTGAGGCTGCCCGGCACAACATGGAAGGCATCACCAGGGCGGTCACCTTCTATGATATCAACTGTCAATACAACAAGCACTTTCGGGTTCGGGTGGATCGAAGCCGATTTCTCGAAATGGTTCCGGAATTGACCATCATTCCCGGAATCGGGTTGTGGCACATCCACGGACATCAGGACAGCTGCTATGTCCGATATGCGTCGAATTTTATCGAAGGCATCGGTCGGATTGATGGAGAGATCATGGAGACCCTATGGTCACGTCTCAACCTGATTTCCCCTGCTGCTCGGGGAATGTCATCCCCGCATCGAAAGGAATGTCTCGATTATCAGATGAATGATTCCAATTTCTGCAAGATGATCCGCATGAAAAGGACCCTTTGCCGAAAATACAAGCAGGCGAAGAATGGCATTGCCGAAAGTGAAAAGGCTTTCGACATACTCAATGAAGCAGCACCCGGCGATTCAAAGACAGAGTGGCTAGCCAGCGAGAGGATCGCTCAGTCCAGCAGAATAAATAATCCTGCGGCTATGGATGTATATGAGATTAATATCAAGAAGGGTTAGTTGACTTTGTCTCCATCAAAGTCTGAATTAATTTTGCATTCAGCACCGAGCAAAAAGGAGATCGAGCTTAGGCTACTAGAGGAGGGTAATGCCCGAAATGCAGCACCTGCTCGCAGGTCTGTGGCGACATGGATATCAATGGGGTTGGCGATTGAAGAGGCTCAAATCGCATTGCTCATCGAGGTCCGAAGAATTGGTAGAAGAACTACCGAGACACAGAAGTTAGACATCGCCCGGCAACGCGATCGTCTCCAAGGCCAGATAGATGGATTCACTCGGTCTGCTATTACGCATCTCGGAGAGGGATTTGATGCAGATGATGATCCTGAAGACTTGTACTTGGACATTCTTGATGATCTCGATGATGACTTGGCAGACTTCACCGAGACATCTGACACATGGGCAAACTCCCCTGAGCTCACTGTAATCCCATTGCCATCAAACCTCGGGGTAGATCGATGCAGACGCTGTATGGCAGACGATCTCATTCCGCTGGAGATGTCTCTTCGTGAAGGGCAGGCCAATGACTCCCTTCACAACCTCCGAATTCACTTGTGCAACAAGGCGATTCTGTTTCGAACAACAGTTAGGCAAGCCAAATCCCAGGCCCTGAAAACTCGAGCTTGGTCCCAGGTGACGTCGGTGCAGCAGGCAGTGTCCCTCCATGCCAGTATATATACGAAGACGAGGAAGCAAATGATGCAACTGGAGCCAGGGCAAGACCAGGTTCAGAAATACAAACCCCTGCTTCGAGAGCAACTCAAAATCAGCACTGCCGTCGGCGATCCAAATGCCCGAGGTCAGCGAAACGAGTCCCTCGCTTGGTTCTGGTCAGTCGAAGTCGACCTTGGGGGTCCCGATCACTCGTGGAATGAGGAATGTGAGTTCGGGCATGCTTGATGTGTCCCGCACTCAGCTGACGGAGTCATCCGAAGTTTACCGAGTTCATTGGCTCCGGGCAAAGGCACTACGGGATCGATGGAAGGAAGAAATGATGTTGGTCCAATTGGAGATGGATTGGACATGTAACTTTTTCTTGTGGAAAGCAACCCAATGGGGTGACAGGATGCGCGAATCATTGGTGAAACACCTTCCGGGTCATGCATGCTACTCGGGAAGGCAATCCCAAATGTATTCATTGCTGGCACAGGATGCCCAGGCAGCATTTCAAGACCTGAAGACCGGGTTTATAGATGCTCGAGATGAATGAAATTTTTTTGCCAACGATATGAAACAGCTACTTTGACCCAAACATTTTAGTCCCGGGAATTGGCCGGGTCGACCCATGTCGGAGTTTGAAAATTTTTATCAATCAACCAGTGGCTCATATCTTGACCTCCGAACCAACTGCCATTGTCATTGTCATTTCCAGCTTCATAATCCTGCATTAACCATGTCTGTATTGCATACTCCCCCAACATCCCCTTCTAATTCTCAGACTTCCGGCAATGGGTTCCGACCCCTCACACTCACTCAGGCAGATATTGCAGCTACAATGTCAATGGCTGCATCTCGCATCCGAGCGTCCATCTCTCAATATCAGATGGAGGCTGCCCACACCCAGGAGCCATCTGCTACTCGGATCACGCACTTTAAAGCCGGGCTGCAATGGGAGATAGCTGTAAGAGGCTGATGACTGTGGTGGTCAATGCTGACATTTCCAACAGACTTTTGTGACTCCCATCCTGCAGTACTCAGCTGCAAGGAACATCATTTCGGTTGTTCCGAGCCCGGTTGCTCATATTCTTCAGTTGATTCCCGAGCTCACCTGGAACATGGTTCCGGACCACATCTTTTCATCCCACCTATGCCAGTTTCAAGACGTTGCAGATCTGGGGGATCCCTCCCGCATTGTATCCACCTATGGTACTCCATGGTGGACCGGATCAACTGCCATCCCGAACGAATTATGGCCATGGGATCAGGTATTCGCTAATTGTGTCTGTCACTACCAGCATTGGCTAGTAAGACTTTTACAGAATTTCCTTGAGTGATGACTAATCCTTTCTAGTCTGGCGTTGAGGACGAACGTCTTGTTGTTCCCGAGCAGGTGGATGAAAGCTCGCTTGCAACGCTGAAGGCACTGAGGTGGATGAGGGAACGCCTCCTGACAGTGATTGAGGATCAACAAGCTGGCATCCGTGAAAAGATGGCAGAGATTCAGATGTACACCGCCGTCCTAACCAAATTGAACCCAAGGGGACCAGAGTAGTTCTAGTCCTTCAGTTCAGAATGTTGAAGTCTAAATTCTGTACATGATGAAATAAGTACTGAAAATTACATACTGACTTTCGAATATCTGACCTATTGCTATATGCTGAGTCCTGCATACCAAATATCGAGTATCGAGATCCAGATATCTTGAGTCCCAAATATTGAGTCCCAAACATAGAGTCCCGGATATCCAGTCCCGAAGCCCAAGATTCGAGACGAGACTTGAAACTCGAACATTGCTATGAGTTGCGAGTTTTGAGTCCCCACCGAGTCCTGACAATCGAGTCCCACAGCCCGACTATCGAGTCCCAACCATCGAGTCCCAACCATCGAGTCCCGACAATCGAGTCTTGAAACCCGAGTCCTGACAATCGACTCCCGAAGCCCGAGATTTGAGTGCCGACCATCGAGTATCGAGTCCCCAATATCGAGACCCAAAACCCAAGCAGCCCGAAGCCCGAGATTCGACACGAAACAAATCAAAACTCCAAACACCACGACACTTTCTTGAATCACCGAGTACCGAAACCCGAGTACCGGGTACCGAGTCTTGAAACCCGAATCCGCACTATCGAGTCCCGACTACCGAGTCTTGAAACCCGAGTCCCGACAATCGACTCCCGAAGCCCGAGATGTGAGTGCCGACCATCGAGTATCGAGTCCCTATTATCGAGACCCGAAACACGAAGCCCGAAGCCCGAGATTCGACACTCAAAACAAATCGAAACAAAACTCAAAACATGACACTCATCAATTTTGGGAGTTGTTTTCTTGAATCACCGAGTACCTGGGTACCGTGTACCGAACCCCGAAACCCGGTACTCGGTAGTCGGTGAAATCGAATATCGAGTCCCGACTATCAAGTACCGGGTACCGTGTACCGAAACCCAAACCCGGTACTCGGTAGTCGGTGAAATCGAATATCGAGTCCCGACTATCAAGTACCGGGTACCGTGTACCGAAACCCGAAACCCGGTACTCAGTAGTCGGTGAAATGTGTACAACATCACTATGGAATATACTCGAATATCGAGTCCCGACTATCAAGTACCCGAAACCCAAATGTTGAGTATGGAGTGCCTGACATCTAGTATCATGTATTTGAAGGTGGGTACTAACACGGGTAACTACCTTTCTACTTCTTCCAATCCAACCTTGCCCATCCACACGACGGAATCCCAGCATAAACATGAACAGCATCCCTCATATACCATGCCCAGGCAATCCGATCCCCTTCCACTGCATGAACCGCGTGTCTGACAATCCTTCCCGAAAATGCAATCATGCACCCCGGATCGTACCTTAACTCCAGCTGCAGGCTTGGCATACTCATCCGAGCATTAGAATAATTCCCCACGCTAGTGAGAATATCGAAGCATTCGGAAATCGATGAGGGGTCTCGATGATTCGGGGTTTCCCGATTGCATATGACGGTGAGGCTGTTAAACACCGTTGCCCAGTACTGGAGAGTCTCTGACATCTTCGGCAGTTCCTTGCTTCGTGCCTTTTCTCCGAGGCTCGCAAAGGCTTGCAACCCTGCCCAGTACTGCTCAGGATGCATCACCCTGAGTGCCGCTGTGGCAATGGCTGCTGGCCTCGCAATGGCTTTGAGGATGTTCTCGGAGGATGGTCCCTTCAATGATGCAGATACCTCCGGATCGGACTGATTCTATGGGATTGGTGAGTTTAACTACCGAGATCGCCATCTCATCAGATCCTACCTCGTGCCCCTGCTGAAACCATGCCGGAGATAAATTAACGCATCCGGGAGTTAGGACATCATTTTCCGAGCTTGGTGTGAACCACTGTTGATTAGTCCGCCAAATCCCATCGAGCTTTATGCTTTGTTCGAGCATGGGAGCTAGCAAATCCGAGGCCGCCCAAATTTCATTCTGTACGTACCATTTGATGTTCAATATCCATCCAGTCACAATATATATAACACACCTGGGTGGCATCGGTCAAGGCGTCTGGGAGGTACCATGCGATGATGGCACCGGATGCATCAAGAATTGTCGCGGGTATGTCGATCAACTTTGTGCCCTCATGGCCAGGAGGACACCTCTCAAGCAACTTTTCCTCTCTCTCTTCATTACGCCCCGTGTCCTTTGGGGAGATCAATTTGCTATATCTTGCAATATCAATCGGCATCTGAACTGTGATGAAGCAATTTGACTGATAAAACGAATTTTCCGAATCTGCAGGAAGACTCACTGGGATTTTTATATGCCTTTATGAGCCGATCAACCAATTGATCACAAGCCATCACCAGATCAGTGTCTAGGTTTGGAGAAGGTATAACTGGGTCTCCTCCTGTCTTCTCTGCATTGAATTTCTGTTCCGTATAATCACATGCCACATGAGTGACAGTCAGGGCCCAAGTGCGCAAGAGGGTTATTTCATCATCGGAAGTGGAAGAAACATCCATGATTGAATTGATCTTGTGAGATCAGAAGCTGAATCCTGAATGTCCGCACTTTGGTGTTAAAGGGGGTGGAGATTGAGAGGATCAGATAAGGGAGCCTTGGATGATCTGAGCTTTCAAAGATCTATTTCTCTTATCATCTATTGCTCAATGAAATACCACATGATTGGAAGTCTGTTGGATGTCAGATACTCGTTTGTCGAGACCCGGGCCTCGGATCTCGGTACACTTCACTCGATTTTGATACCCGGGACACCATAGTTGGAACTTGTCTCGAATCTCAGGTCTCGGGTCTCGGGTCTCGATGGTCGGGACTCAATATACGGGACTCGTTGGTCGGGACTCGATACTCGATTGTCGGGATTCAATGGTCAGGCGTCGGGTTTCATGACTCGGTAGTCGGGACTCGATAGTCGGGACTCGATGGTCGATTTTCGGGATTCGATAGTTGGGGCTCAGATATTGGTACACTTCACTCAATTTTCGGTGGTCGGAACTTGGCATTTGGCATTTGGTAGGCTTGGATGATGTTGGCTTTCAAAGATCTATTATCATCCATTGCTCAATGAGATACCAGATGATCGGAAGTGTGCTGGACATCACATATTCGTTTGTCGAGACCCGGGTCTCGGAACTCGGTACACTTCGCTCGAGTTTCCACTTCACCCCTTTGCAAAGCTCCGTGCCATACCACATCATTAGATGACTTTGAATAATCACCTCCTTTGATTTGGATGATATACAACTAGCTGAGCTCCATCATGTCTACAATTATCATTCTCCTGGGCCCACCCGTCTATCTTATATACCCCCACGTCGGCCTACCCATCTATGCAATATATGTCTCCCGTCGGCCCACCTGTATATAATACATCTTTTACCGCTCCCTCAGCCCACCCGTCTACAAAATAATATTAATTCGTCGGCCCACCCGTCTACAAAATAATATTAATTCGTCGGCCCACCCGTCTAATATGATATATATCTGGGCCCACCTGTCTATGTGATAACAAGCACCCTTGATATACCCGGCTATTTGATACATATCTACCTTGGTACACCCATCTACATAATATCCAACTACCTCAGCCGATCCGTCTATTGAAAATTCATGTCCATCGGCCCACCCATCTACTTTACATATTCCCCACCTGGGCCCACCCGTCTCCATCGGGAATAATAACACTCCTGGCCCATCCGTCACAGTCGAGGATATATCTACCCTCGGCCCATGGTCCGCTGGCCCGTATCATATGGGATATTATGCACGTCCGTCCACTCGTATAATACGGAGATATGTTACTGCAATATGTGGTTTCTTCCCTGCAACATGGGGAGGGCAATCGGTCGTCCCGTCGACCATCATATCATCACCGTCAAGGTGATCTAGGGTGTCTTCAAGCGGTGCGTCAAACCTTCCACTGATTTCTTGATTAAAGTTGTCGTCATCATAGTCGAAGTTGTAATCTGGTGCCGGAAGACCAGGAAGGTGGAATTGGGGGGACATATTATAAGGGGTGGTATGGGAGGGAGAAGGGGGAGAAGGGGGAGCAGGGGGAGCAGGGGGAGCAGAAGGGGGAGCAGGAGTAGGAGCAGAAGGGAGAACAGGAGCACGAGCAGAAGGGGGAACAGGAGCACGAGCGGACACGTAATATTGAGCACTCGGAGAGTATTGAGGTGACCATTGATGAGTAGAGCCGAAGTGCGTGGGGGGACCAGCCCCACCACGTGGTTGCACAAGTGAGTATAATGCACCGGCGTGATCAACGCCCAGTCTTGATGAATGAGTCACTGCGGCCATGGAGGGATTGGAATGCCAAATGGAGTCCAGGTCCGTGTACCATGGCAGCTCCAAAAGCGCTGCATCTACAAATAAATCAGCTGAGGACAGAGAAATCAGGGCCAGGGACTCACCTAAGAGGTTATTTGCTTGGGTCCCTTCGGCTGGCATCACACCAGCACCGGTGCTGCCAAATGACGTCTTGATTTTCTTGTATTTGCCCCTGAGACTGGAGAAATTTTAGTGTCTTTATCAACGGAGTAAAATAAAAAAAGGACATACGTTCCAATGCGGTTGCCAACTGCATCACGGAATTTTTTGGGATTGATGGTGTATGCGGCACCATACTTACTGTGGTTCGCAAATAAGAGCTTGGCGATATTCTGGTGGATCTGGCCTTTATCCGAGCCTGATGGATGGTCGTCGACAGCAGTCATCGCTTTTTTACCGTCAGAGTAGAATAGCACTCTGCAATCAGCAGATTTAGAGACCAGGTAATTCACCAGGGTATCAGTGAGAGCACGGTCATTTTGCCACTGGATAGTTAGTTGGGGTCCAGACAATTCTGGAGGTTTGGGCGGTCCTTGAGAGGTTGATTCATCGTCCATTGCCCTTGAGTGCAATGGATTGTTAGCTTTGAGGCGTGCAGAACGTCGAGCACGTTCACAATGGGCAGGAGGCATGGTTATTTCAGAGTCCACCGTATGATGCCGGCCTGACCTTGAATTCTAGGTCATCGGCTGACGCTTTAGCCGGGAGTTTGAAGCGTCTAGCCGGCGTTTAAGCAAGTTTTCAAAAGTTTTAAAAGTTATATTGAGTACCACTATTGCCTTATTGCTGTTTGCAAAAGTATTGGCTCCGACGGTATTTCGAAAAAAAAAATGTGCGTGCCACACCAAAAAATACAGCATTAACTTTTGATTTGTTTCTCGACAATAAGAGATATCGCTAAGCTGTAAGAGACAAAGTTGGTCAGGGAACCAAGGCCAAGGTGCATGCAACAAAAACGGGATGATTTGACGAAGTCCGAACCAAATTGTCAGTTGACCCCCTCCCAACCCTTTTGTGAATTGTTGTGAGCGAAGGGCAGCATGTGTGAGCTACCAGCGAGTATCTAAGTACTCAGTGAAGCATGCAGGAGGTGCTAATATAATTTGTATCAAGCTATTTCGATACTTTTAGAATGTAGTCAATCAAGCCGGCGAGCTTTGTAAGAATTAGGCTTTGAAGTTTCAACTACTACAGTACTACCACTGTACCCACAACTTGAACTCCCCTCGTCACACACGATGACGACGTGACCCATCCTCCAAGCCTCTGTCACACAATGGTGAATGGACGCCAGAAAGCATCTGCTGCTGCAAAGTCAACGAAACAGCGAGGGCGTCCACCTGTCAACAAATCAGCGAGGACTACCCTACAACAGATAAAATCTACAGCAGGTGTGGTGTCTGAAGGCTCACCAGCACCTGCAGCAAAGCCAAAACCAACTCCACGGGCAGTCCCAAAATGGGTCCATGTGCTTCCTCCCAAAAGTCCAGTGTCATCTGACTCGGACAGGCATGCCATTGAGCTCTAAACTGCTAAGAACGAAGCTGCGGCTATACTTGCAGGGATGGCAGACAGTGGAACAGTTAATGGGGAGAACGAGAACTTTTTCACGAACCTTAATGACTTGGCACTCGGCGAGCCTGAGATTGAGCAGCAACTGGAGCCTGAGGATGAAGATAGTGAGGTAGAAGATGACGACGATGCTGGTAGGCTGTCTGTAGTTCATCTAAGTATGTATCACAATGGCGGGTGACACATTCATGAAGGTACTGAGCCGCCATAAATGAGTCTAATCTTTTGTATACAAGCACACTGACTTACATTGACATCATCGATCTGTGCCATTCGTGGTCGGCCGACTCGTTGATTGTTGCGATCAGTATAAGCTTGACTAGTTTTCTTATAACAACTGGATAACTCGCTGGATTGTGTGCTTGCTGGCGCCAGTGTATGCTGTGATCTCCGAGATCTCGAGCAGTGGAAACATTCGGACAATGGCCTCGCAAAGATCTTCAGAAAACTTTCGCATGCTGGCGTGTTTGAAGAGTGTTATCGGCGTTGGGAAGATGATGTTGCTTGATAAGCTAAGCAAGTACTAAGGCTAAGTCATTGATCCAATACTTCGTCAAATCATCCCGTTTTTGTTGCACGCACCTTGGCCTTGGTTCCCTGACCAACTTTGTCTCTTACAGCTTAGCGATATCTCTTCTTATTGTCGAGAAACAAATCAAAAGTTGTTGCTGTATTTTTTGGTGTGGCGTGCACTTTTTTTTTTGGAAATACCGTCGGAGCCAATACATTTGCAAACAGCAAATAAATAACCTTCTCATCTGTTCACCGGTTCACTGATGCCTATATCCTCGATCTTCTCCCTCCACCGACAATCTCCTGTGAAGCATTCACTTACTTCGTTCTCGCCCCCTCTGTCTTCTCAGCACAAAAAATGGCCTCCCAACTCTCTCAGCAATATACTTGTTCGTTAAATATTTATCCAGTCTAAAGTTTGCTGTTGATCTAACCATTAACATAATTGGAATCTTGTAGTCCGCGCGCAGAAGAGCATAGGCATCATTGGCGGCACACCCACATACATGCCAATAGAGGGATTCGCTGTCCCCTATGTCCAAGCTCGCGAGATCCACCTAGCTGACTTAATTTGATCCTCGCAGTGTGCGGATCTTTCTGACCAAAGGCGCACAGTTGCTCCAAGAACTGAGTGTTCCAAATATCATCGAACTCAAGTTCTCCCCTGCGCGGAACATGCCTCTCTACATGGGAGCGACCAGGTACGCCTTGTGTCTGTCGTTCAGGATATGAGATCTCACTTCACACGCCTGCCTGCAGTAAAGCTGGAAGATGTGCGCCCTGCACAAGAATCTCCGTGTCTTCTCTGCGTCTACCGGCGAGGAGCTCATCTCATTCACACAGAAGTCACATGAGAACTGGGACCTTCAGTACACCGTATCTGAGTCGCATGCCATTCGTCTTGTTGCTCGAGAGGTCCAAGGCTACCGTCCTGCTGGATGGGGGAAGTGCATCGCCGATCAGCTATGCATTGAAGGCGCATCAATGGTCTCCCTGAGTCCTGGACTGAACCCGTCCGTTGCGGTGTTTGTTGCTACGAAGAAGGTCTGATCCCTTTCCCCTCGTGATACATCCATTCTTACTCTTATCAGGGCGCCCCTGCAGTTGTCAAGATCTATGGCCTATCCACCCTTTCTGGCGCCCCAACCTGCTCTAAAACTTTCTACAAGGTTGACGCGCTTGTTTTCTATCGGACCTGCATTTGAAGCTTAAATTTGACTGCCAGCATAGCTAAGGTCATACTGGCCTGCCATGGCCATAAAAACTTTGAATTCGATTGCGGGTGGCAATGTTGAATGGCCTCCGGCGTGATCACAAAAGCAGGAATCTCACACAGGCTAGCAAGTAAGTCGCGTTCGCACCTTCAAGCTTCCCACACCACCTAGAATCTGTAAGAAGCCAAGCTCAGCATTCCGAACTAGCATATGCGAGTCTTTGCAAGTAAGTTCACATCGCATCGCTGACTCAGGATCAAAATGAGCTTACCATGCATTTACATCAAATGTCTAGATCGACGCTAACAGACAATCTCATCGACGCCTTTGGCCGTGTCAAAGTGTCTCAAAAATGCAATTTCCGGATGGTGATTCTGTGATTTTTGGGGGTGCATGGTAGGGGTACATTAGCTGGAGCTTTTGGAGGCCTGACTGGGGGAGACGAGCCGAGATGAAGCTTCAGGTTAAGACGAGTCGACGACACTCATACTACTACCTAATAGGCTCTGAGTGCAAGTCAATTGAAGTGTTAAAAGCAGACAAGCCTGTGCGTTTTTTTACTTCTAGATTCTTGAGCACCGACTCCTTTCTACGCAAAGGAATTATCATGCGAGAAAGGAATCAGCTGCCAGCTCTCTCGGTTCTTAACATCCCAACACTAGTATCTCACCACGCAGAAACACAAAGCAAACCATCATCATCACAACAACGCTTTTGCAATCCATTACTAGTCTCTACGGTCACAGTCACATCGAGGACTAATTTACTCTCGGCACTGGTATCCTGAGTCCGATGGGTTCCTCGTATTAAGTTGTATGTTGCTTCTTTCATGAGAACTGGAGATTTCCTTTTGATCGAGCAGTTGAGGAATGATTGGTGCGATCGACAATCGACAATCGAGATCGATGGAGCCTGCTGTTGCCCATAGCTGGTAAGAAGAGGCGACCATCTTCATTCGTTGACTATCTGTCTAGGAGAGACCAGCACACTCCTGTACCATTCTCTCCATCCTGTATATTAGTGCTCACCTGCCTTGCAATGCCCATCCGCCGTTCGGTGCTGTTCCCCGTGCTTTTCTACACTTTCCACCACCCGAAATCCGCATCCACCACGCTATCGGCTACGAGTCTAACATTCTGCCTACAATGAACTTAACTATGGTAAGGGCCAATGTACAGTGCGTTAGTATGTATTGAATGAGTACCTCTCCCCATGTAGCCATCTCATGTCGTCCATGGTGACAAGTTTTTATAATAGTGCCATGCAGTGCCTTAGTTTGTCGGATCGCAGGTCGTATTGAAGCACGACTGACTGGTTGGCTGAAACGGCTAGAGTCACACAGTCAAGATTCGCCTCTGCCGTCTACTAGTCAGTGTTTAGCGAGTAAATGATAGTGCCTCACAGGACGACTAAAGTATAAGCAGTGCAGATGGAGCGCCTAAGCTTCATTTGGAAGCCAGCGGCTGGTGACTAGATGACGAGCGAAATTGCCTTTGAAATTCAGGGCTCTTCAGGGAAGCCAGACATAAAAGAGACACACCATCGGAATTGAAATCCGAGATAAGATTGATTTTGGACTTTGATAACTTTTGAGTTGAATGAAATAGATCGTGAGGCTTGACGCAGATCTTCTGAAGGGCGAACCAGTAAAGTCTGGGGTTCCGAACCTGACAGTGTGCGTATATTGTTGCTCTCTTCATGCAGGTAAGCCAATCTGGTGAACAGGAATTTGTGTATGGAAAAAGGCCTGGATGTCACTGGATAAACGTGGCTGAAGAAACCAAAGAGGTTCTCACTAAAGTGCAGATACGGCGACTGATCGTACATGATCCTTGTGTCCCTTGAATGACCCCCTACTCCTTTCTGCACATCCCAAGTTCGCAAAATGTCACCCGCACGGTCCTGAGACTTGAAGTGCTTGCAGCGAGGAGCAGGAGTGTTGTCAATGGTTCTGGGCAGGAAGAAAAGAGACGGCGAGATTCGCGGGCACTCCAAAAAATTGGTAGAGGATGGAGCACGAACAACCGTTGAGCTCGACCAGTTAAACCGCGATGACGTGTAGTGTAGTTCGGACCAGTGCTGTCCAAATATGAATAAAATAATCTCGACAGCTGTATTTTATTCTAATCATATTATATTCTCTATCCGCCCCGAGATATTTAATGATAGCGTTATTGTATTCATATTGTATTCATATGTATTCGTATCTAATCATATTTAATGGATAGAAACACCATCGAGGTACTGAATTCCGTCGCCGAGGCCAAGCTTCAACAAGCTCCTTCATAATGACAGCGGCGGAAGCAGTCTCTGCAGTCATCGAAGAGCGCGAATCGGAAAGTGTCTGTTTGCTACTAGAAAACAGGCGCTCGACGGCGACACTGACGGCGGGAATAGCGAGAACATCACGAGCAATGCACGACAGGATAGAAAATGTCGTCTCGTGTTGCTGCGAAGACAACAGTAAGACATTTTTGTTAGGAATTATGCGAGAAGGTTACTCACCTTCCACCACTGAAGCAGATTGGTCATTTGTTCAGGTGAACAAGGGTAGAGACCACTTAAATAGATGTCTACTTCTTTCTGCGCTGTAGAGGAACCGCCACTAGACATGGTCAAAGCTGCAATGAGGGCAGACTTCGATGGTGAGGCTGGGGCTGATGCAGGAGTAGCGGCTGATTTTCTTATAGTGCCGTCGTCGGTCTCATAAGTCCCATAAAGGTGTTCAAGCAAGATCTGAGCACGACTGCCGAGATTCCCAGTAGGCCATAAGTTCTTGTCTTCGAAGTATGCAACTCGTATGCATGGATGCAGAACTAGTACTAGGATGAGCTTGATGACACATAAGACAATAAAAACACTTACCAGCACCTAGCAAAGGGTAATCAGATTCCAAGGCTTTGTCCATGTGGTGCTGAAGTAAGAGGGCCATCTTCTGTTCCTTCTGGCATAGTCAATGGTAGGCCTGTAATTACATGTTGAAGTTCAAGAAGTAACCGTGAAAGCTGATCCACGCTGCCAGATATGGCCATGTTTGTGATTCGAAGCGCAGTCAGACTCACAGCATTCCACTTACAGATTTTGGTGGGTGGGAAATCATTAGATAAACTGTACAGTTCATCCCCGACACTTATGCATAATGCATTTCATTCTGGGCTATCCAATACATATGTTAGTACCGTATTCAGAATATGGATAAATACACCGACCATAATGTATTGTATTCATAATGTATTGTAACATATTCAGTCGTATTCCTCAGGACCGAGAATACAGGGCCAAGGTATTATATTCAGAGTATTCGAATATATTCATAATAATATTCAATCATATTCTATATTGTGGCCAGCACTGGTTCGGACGATGACAAAAAAAGAACTAGTAGCATCGATATCTTTAGCTGACGAAGATTGTGGGATCCGAACTATCAGCGCAGTTTCCCCGGAGTCGATCTACGTACAAGTACTTCGGAATGCCAAAGTCACCGGCACCCGCTTGTCTTTTGTCCCGCTGCCTATACTTATCTTTGGGGAAGTGAAATAAACACACACTCGTGGGACGATATCTATCCACCAGTGACTACATAGTCCAATGGCAAAAATGCGGCTGACCTCCCATCTTTAGATTTTTTGCCGACCTGAGTATAAATATGACGAATGAGTCTGACTTGAAACCATCCAGATTCTCCAAATTAGCTTCCCGCTGCAATGAGTCCAAGCACACTCTTCGAAGTGCTGTCAGTAGTCGCGGTCAACCACGGCATTTGGCCGCTAGGCCCAGGACTTACCAATCGCTGGGTGGGTTGCAACGCAAATAAGTACAGAGGCGCTAACGTTCCGTGCGTAAACCATTGAAAAGTTGAGTAGGTCAAACACGATCATCACCAACAATTTAGCTGCATGCTCTTCCATCAGCATCCATATCACCGCACGAGAAACAGTCATATTCAATCTTATTCATATTGGTGTGCATTGCCTTTCATATTCCTTTCGAGATCACCATATCTATATTTATTTCCCTGTCAATGGATGGCCCAGCCTCTCGAAGTAGTGAGTGGAGTCAAAGGTGGACTTGCGGCCACGATTACTGAACTCGTTGCAGATCGGAATTCATTTACTCAGTGACTATTGCCTGGCATATAAGAATCGCAGGAGAGGTGCTGAGATAGTCGGCGCGTTCAGGTGGCCTCGTAGCAAGAGAACACTGACACCCGATGCGTTGCATGTTTTACCTCAAGAACGGTACTAGCAAGATTGTGAGTAACTATTGGTATTTATGGTACATATCATTAATAGCATCTAGGAACTTTTGCATTTATGGCTAGACTTGCGCTTGAAACTCTTTCCACAACGGTCGCAACTGGTCTTGGGCTTCGCCCCATGTACCTCATTGAGGTGGCGTCTCCAGTTATCCTTGTTGAAGATTGCACAGCACTCGGAGCACTTTACTCTTGGCTTGGCTGGGGAGTTTGATTGGGCCTGCTGAAAGCCCATGCCGGAGAAATCTGACCATATAGTGTAAGAATTCAAAGGAAAGGCTGCAAATGACTACGAACTGACCTTGGACATGTTGAGAAACAGGTCCATCGTCCGCGATCATGAGGGCATCGTCGAAATTGAGGTCTGGTCATACACTGTAAGCATTTAAAGGGAACGCTGAAAATAACAACGAACTGACCTTGGACAGGTTGAGCAACAGGTTCATCGTCGGCAATCATGGGGGCGTTGCTGGCGATTAGGTCTGATCATGCATTGTAAGCGTTTAAAGGGAAAGTTGAAAATGATGGCGAACTAACCCGACCCTACCTCTATATTAAAGTGGCTTTGGACAGGTTGAGCAAAGAGTCCATCGTCGGCGTCTTTAAATTGTCAACATTTAAAAATAACGCTGATTATGATAGCAAACCGACCTTGAACAGGTCGGGCAATGGGTTCGTCGTCAGTGATCATGGGGGCATTGCCAACAATTAGGTCTGGTCGTGTATTGTAAGGATTTAAAGGGAAGGCTGGAAATCATATTGAACCAACCGAATCCTAACCCTATAGTGAACTGACCCTGGCGCTGAGGAGGTAATAATAGGCCTGCTCGTAATGGTAAATGTTTACCGTGTAACTACATGCATGGATGCTTACCTTGGGGGGCAGAACCTGTACCCTCTTGCAGTGATCCACTGAATGCCGGGTCGAGTGAAGGGTCGAGCAAAGTCTCGAAAGGTGCAATAATGTAGTGCTCATTGCTTCCCATTGTGACGTTTGGCTGGCAATTGGCAAGACACTCTAGAAAATGCCTGCGGGCCTCCGAGATTCTCTCGTGAACACAATGTTCCAAACTGTCGAGATCGACAAGAATTTCCTGTAGGACTTGTGCCGTTGACACTTGCGGGTTTGGTCTGGACGATTATGGTGAGCTCAAGCCTCATGTCTTCATCTACAAAGTGTAACTCAGCTTACTGAGGCATTTGCAGCAAGAGATGATAATAATAGTGGACTTCCAGGTGGGTTCAATGTTAAATGCAAGACGGAATATCAATTTCGAAGAAACCTTTTATCATTTTCATGGCTCGACGGGCTGTTGCCCGTGGGCTGAATGCCCGTGGGTACCACATCGGACTGTTAACTGCGGGCTGGATTCCGATTGTGTTTGATCAGATTATTTGGATCCGGAGTACTCTGCGTGCTGCAGCCTCACTCCACATCGCAACTTTAATTGGCAAGTTCCTATCGTTGTCCGAATCTGACTACTAGTATACATCAGGAAAACGTAATTCGTTACAGAGCGCTACGGAGCGCTACGGAGCGCTACCAGCATATTTTAGTCTGGTCTCGTTCCTCGGCGGTATGTTCCATCCCGCAACCCCAGATTTAGCCTCAGCTGGCTCACTCTCTTCGTCCAGCTATTCATATCTCGATTTCTAAATGCCGGACTCAGAACTCAAGTATGTATTTACATTTCCTATCATCAACTCTCTGATGGCACGCTCTTTCGCAAGTGTACTCATCCTCCCCGACATTAGTATCATAAGTTATCCTCTCGGCTTACCAGTTTCACTCCCTTCTAGTCCAATCAACCCTTCAGGGCTAGAGCAGACAGTTTGCTGAGTGAGAGTATTGCATATAATGCACTCATTTCTCGCTCTGCTACCAGCAGTATACCCAAGTCCGAGACTACGGGGGAAATGGAGAGACGTCCGATCGAGGGTCCTGGGAATCAGGGATTTCAATCGGCCATACACGTCACCTATGTAATTCCATTAACCCTCCAAAGATGTGACTGACATCCAGCTTTTTTTCAGCCCTCAGCGCAAATGTGACTGCATATTACAATTCGAACTCCAAACCCATCCAGACTCTCCAAGTCAGCTTCCCTGCTCCAATGCGCACAAGCAGACGTCTGCCATGCAGAGTATGTTCGATGCGCTCTCGGAAACGCCGTTCGGCCCTATGCAGTAATCGTGATCAACCACGGCATATGCCCCCCCAAGGACGTACCCATCGTCGATACGACCATTGAACAATGGGACCACACTATCAGCGCAAACCTCTCCTCAAACTTCCTGGTCTGCCGCGAGTTCTTGCGCCACATACGTGGCAACAGAAAGTGTGAAAGACAGGGCTGCAATTGTGCTCATTGGGAGCACATCAGGCACATACGGCGAGGCGAACCAGGGAGATTATGCTATCAGCAAGGGTGGTGAGTTTTATATTTGTCGTGAATCAGCTATATACTGAGCGCTGGCAGCGATGATGTATGGTTTGACGGCGACACTCAAAAGCGAGATTGTGAAGATCGCACCAAGGGGACGCGTGAATTGCATTACTCTTGGATGGGTTCCAACGCCAATGGTACAAGAGGCATTGAATGATCCGGCCGTCAGCGGACCTATACTAGCTGCGTGAGTTATTCTCTTCACTTGGAGACATATCTACTTAGCGTGGCTTATCTACTATGACAACCCTCCATTGAAAAAAATTGCGACACCTTTTGACGTTGCAAACCAAATAGCGGTACTGTCTTTGTCAGTGGTCTCAGGACATATAACTGGGCAGGTAATCCTCGTAGAAGGCGGTTGTGTAGGGGATATTTGAACAATTAACACGAATGACTGAAATGCAGGATCATGATTCGTGCTAACAGACTCTTGCTGTGATCCGTCCCTTGGACCGCCCACAGCAAGGGAAGCATCACGCCATAAAAATTCTGAATTCAATTGCGGGCGATAACGTTCAATAGCCTCGAGTGTGATCACAAAAGCAGGAATCTTGTAAAAGGCTAGTGCACAAGTAAGCTTGCATCACGCATCGCAGACTCGTCAAATCGAGCTTACCATGAATTTACGTCAAAGGTCTATATCGACACAGATCAGCGCTAACAGACATCACATCGACGCCTTCATCGCAGTCAGGGCAGTCCACGATCAAGATTCGATGAGATCAACATTGGAATCATGTCTTGAGTACCTTGGCCGGCAAAATGACAGGATGATCGGCACGTATAGGGAATCCACAAGCCTATATTTGAAGAGGGACCTCATCTGCCCGGCCGAAATGTAGGTTTTCATAGATGAAGTTGCCTTTGACACACGCACCCCTTAATTCCACTGCTTCAACGAATCTGTGTGAAGTAATTGAGCGAAAATTAGTACGGAGGACTCGAAAGGCACGGACAAGGTGATGTGGATCAATGGGAATAAGATTCAATGTGGTTGCTTTTTGTGCGACCATCGAAGAGCATGTCACTGAGTTGCCGCTTGCTGGCGAGGCTCGTCGTTGGCGTACTCAACTCTTCTCACATCCAAGGGATCGTCGATTATCTCCAAGGGGAGTACTTGATGAAGGTGTATACCAGTTGTGGGACATATTCATGGACATGCCGGCGACAGGGTGTATATCTCGGCACCCAAACAACCCTGTGGGCAGTGGGCATTGGGGGCCACGTCAGGCCAATGTCGACACTGCGATCGACTGTCACTAGTTCACTGACGTCAGCGCCGCCCTCTTCGCACTGAGTTCCTTATTCGCGTGGAGAGTTATTCTGGGATATACTATAGAAACCTAATGGAAAAACGGATCATCAGATACAACCAATGATTAATACGGTTCTTACCATTGGCCCCTCACACACACTCCCGGGGCGCGTACTATTTCCTATTACTCGCCTACTCTTCCTTAAGCTTAGACAGCCACACGCTGTTCGGTGCTCTTCCCGTGTGCACATTCCACTATCCAAAGTTTGCCGTGGGCCACAAGTCTGATACTCCTGCAACTGATAGACTTATGAGCTACGCCAGATGTGGCCGGCATATATAATTGAGGACAATACCTTTCAGCAACCCTATCCCCAGCAATCGTGCGCCTATCTCTACTAGTAGCTCCACTCCCAGTGGCATACCCACTGCTGAGTGCACCTGTTTTGATGGTGACGCTAGTGAACCATCAGCTTGGTCGAAGTCCTTGACAGCAGAATCGAGGGCTTTTTCCAAGCAAGTATCCAAGGCGAAATGAAAATGAATGAAAGGTTTCAATGGGCAGGAAGTTCGAGCTATCCTTGACATTTAGCTCTTCTTTCCTGGTATCATCATTGACACGTCACTAGAGTTGTTCGGTGTGAATAAATGTCCCCCAGCCTCGTATAAATCATCCAGCAGCTTAAATAGGCCACTAAGTAGGGCTCTCTTGCTTTGGCCTATTGACGCAGAAGGAGATGATTAATTAATAATTAATTATATAATCGTGCAGGAACAACTTTCTTCCTTCACTTGGGAGGATGATCTTGAAGCTTCAGACGAGTCAACGACACTCGTATTCATACTGATTAATAGGCGAGTGCAACTTGAAGGGCAACAGCCATCGTCGCCAATCTCAGGGGCATCATAGAGATAATCGTAAGTGAATAAAGGTATAATACAAGCCATTTTAATGTATGCATGGGAAAATACAAACTTATGGGATGATTTCTGGTAGCATCAAACATAGCTGGTCGACCCATGACCCAATCGTGGTCTTCCTTCTTCCCCTCCCCGAAAGTCAGGTGAGTCATTGGAGTCTGACAATAGTAATGGATCTACTTTAAAACTGAGAAACTTACATGCCATGGTCTGCCCGTCTACGATCCTCTCACCCAACCTCAGGCAGAAGCGGGATCAATCAGTCTTGAGACCGTCAGACTCTACCTGTGGATTTCCATCGCTTCTGAAGCCCAACTTCAGTTTCCTCGCCACGGATGCCAGTACACGCTATACGTCTAACTCCAAACCATCTAGATTCTCCAAGCCGACTTCCCTACTCTCAGGCATCTCCACCGAGTCTGCCGTGCAGTGCATGTTTGAAGCGCGCGCACCGTTCGGCCCCGTGGCAGCAGTTTTGGTCAAGGCATTTGGCCGCCCGAGCACGCATCGATTTTTGGATGGGCAGCAATGTCAGTGGTACAGGTCCCAGGAGGCACAGAACAATCTATCCGGCAGTAGTCAATTCATCCCAGTAAGAACGGGAAGATTCGAACATGCCTTTCAATTGTCGTCACACCATGTTTAATAGTGTGGTTTGTTTGCTATCCTGAAAACACATGTGTCGCCTCTTGACATTGGAAACAAGATCACGTTGGTGCGCATCGCTTGTCCTGTTCCTTTCGAGATCTCCATGTCTATTTCTAGTGCTTCCCTGCCCATTGATGGCTCAGCCCCTCTCGAAGTAGCGAATGCGGTAAAGGGTGAACTTTCGGCCGCCTCAGTGGCCTTCTCGCAAGCGAACACTAGCATCCCCTAGATCACACCTTTTCCATAAGGAACCAATTCGACAAATATCGTGAGTACTTCTGCACATATACCTAATCTATATTAATACAATCAGGACCAGCCAGCGACTTTATTGAATAAGAAAAAAATCTAGGATCTTCCGCATTTGGATTGAAGGATATGCGCATTCATCTGATACGGGCGCTTGAACTCTCTTCCGCAGCCTGCGCAAACAGCCTTAATCTTCCCCTCGTGCACCTCTTTGACATGACGAGTGAGGTTATCTTTGTTGACGAATGTCGAGCACCCGTACCATGTGCATTTTACTTTGTCCTTTACTTGGCTAGCCTGCACAACGGGGACAGACAGTTCCTCGTTGGGTCTGGCCGAAGAATTTAATGGGACATGCTCCTCATAATTAATACCCTGGAAGGGTTGCGCAGCTGGCTCATAAACGGAATCGGACGTGCCACGGAGCGATACGTCTGTAATATTGTAAGCGTTTTAATGAAAAGCTGTGAATGATAGCGAATTGACCTTGGATAAATTGACCAAGGTGAGGATCCGCACCCTCTGACGACAATTCCATGATACGCGGGTCACCGAATGCGGAAAAGGCCTCAGAGTACATGCTGTGCTGAGGCTGAGTTAGGGAAGGTCGAACAACGGGCCCATAGTCGGCAGAACTACGGGCGCTGTGGGGCAATAAGCCTGCTCGTACACGGTAAGTATTTAAAGGAAATGCTGCGTATACAGCAAAATCACCTTGAGGAGAAGCTTCACCCTCTAACAGCGGTCCCGTGACATCAAACGATGTTCTATGGAATGCAGGCTGTGGCATGAAGCAGCGGTCGTGCGAAGATGCAAATGGTGGAATAGCATTGAGGCCATCGAGTTCTGCTTGGGAGTTGACGGTGCTATCACATCTGCCCAGATCCTCCATTGTGATATCTGATTGGTAGTTGTCAAGATCCATCAAGAGGCTGCGGATCTCCTGGATTTCCTCGTGCACTTGACGGTCTAACATGTCGAGGCGCTCAAGGCATGACTGTAAGACTAGTCTCATAGAATGTTGATCAAGGGCCTGCCCCAACTGCGAGGACGATGGGTTTTGTAGCGTCGATCTGGATGAATTCATGGTGCGCTCATATCTTTGTCTACGAGACGCATGTAAGCTATCCATCTGTAGACTCTAGGCAACAGGTGAAGTGGTGCAAATGTGAGAGAATACTTGTTATCCCTTGCGAGAGTAGGAAGATTGAACACAAACTAGAATATCGCCCCAATGCCTTTATACCGTATGCTCCATGCCAATGGCGCGTCTGGCGGGCGTCTACTTTGAATCAATGGTCAGTCGCAGTGTGCAATTATGCCTCGTGTTGCAGGTTGCGTGGGATCGATTGGCAAGTGTTCTCGGAAATGAAGTGTTCCAGATGCAAAGTGGAATGATCGCTTGCTATTTCGAGTCTTATTAACTTGGCTGCTACATGTCATAGATTCAGATCGCTTTACAGCCATATGTGGCCTGCTTGCTTCCAGATGACGGTGGAACACGATGTCCATACATCCCGGAAACAACCATGCGCTATGTCACTGGACAACTCATTGGATAGGAAATACCGTGAGTTCAAGTAGGCTGCATTAGAAGTCGGCATGACTTAGAAGTGTACTGTCAAAGGTACTATTATGAACTTGCTAGTTGTCGGAGCATGTCTAGCTACCACCGGTGATAGTTCCATTCGAAGGGTCTCCATCGCGGTGACTTCATCCCGACCTTCTTAATCAAGACCTACTTTGCGACAAAAAAGGATTGTTTAGGTTGGTAAACCCATGATGTGTGATATCAACAAGGGCAGCCCCGTTCTGGCACACATGGCAGGGATACATCAACTTGGCGATCCCGCTTTCGATCAATATTGATAATGATTGGTGTTCCCATTCCAAATCGAAAAGGTTGGATTTCTAGTCTTCTTTTCTTTCTTTTTTTGTATCTAATTCTTTCTATAGTCTAGTAGCCGGCTTCCAACATAACCTGTGACACTGGTCCCTGTATTCTCTTCCATGGAATCCGGGGTATAGACCAACAGGACGTGTGCGGCGTCCAGAGATGCCGCCTGTCATTGAATCCAAGATTAGATGCATCGCTATAGAGATATGGTCCGAACTCATTTTACTAGTATACCAGACGAGCTTTGCAATCACACGTCAAGGTTTGAAATCACCAACTCTTACTTGATTGTGTGTGCTACATATCCGGAATGATGGCAGTATGGACCTTTAATAAATATTACTTGCAGGCGTCATCTGTTCCATCGATATACACGTCTCAAGACAGGGAATGAGTCTCCACAAAAATAAATCATAGCTCGTGGCGGCGTACAGAGATACATGTATGGCGACAACAAACCAATAATATTGTGGCATGACTGCCGGCACGATAAAACCTAGCGTAAATGAGAACAGGAACACTGCAAATATACGCAGTTGACACACCTGGTATACAATCCATCTAAAAGAACAATCACTGACTTTCTAGTTTTGGTGAGCCAGGCGCATCTTCAGTGTAAAAGTTTGATATGCGGTCAATAGCCGATCTACCCGATGGGGTTTTCTGCTGCTGTCGATGATTATATTGTAAACACCAGAAGGTTCGCCGCTTACTTTGATGCAATGCGAAAACGACGCGATTACTACGGTATTGAGGACTAGCAGCAAGCTTTTACTACTGTTATGAGGTGCCGCATATTGGGCAGGACTTGATGCCAGGATGATCCGTTGTGCATCCACAGAGGAAAAAGAGCTGGTACTGGATCAAATGCATAGACGATACCGAACAGAAAAACAACAACAATGTGCTGCAGTGGTTTCCACTTATCTATCGAACATCTGGAAATGTTTCCAAATCATCCTTGAAGTTATAGTGGGCATTTTGTAAAAGGAGGAAATCGTAGGTGCCAAGTGCGCGCAGTAGCAGGAACCATCAGTCATCAACCGTTGGTCGATCCTTACTGCTGCTAGCCTGGATAAAAAGAAGTAAAATCCGATCTCAAGTCAGGCCATGGCACCATGAGAAGTCGGATATAAGATGCGCCGAGAATGATCGTCCTTCCTCTTTCCATCAGGAGAGGATGCCATGGCATACACTGCGCTGTTTCCCACTATTCACTAGCACTGCAAACCATCTCGCTAAATTGAACATATGATGATCCGTTGTCCGCCTAGCTATATAGGTGTCTTCATGGTCGGACCTGTGGCGTAGAACGATGGCAGCGCGTTGTATTTTCGGAAGAAGAGATAACATCAGCAAAAGACCCATAATTTTCGCTTGTCAGAAAGAAGTTTGATGCTTACGGTGAGCTTACGGCGTTGGTGATGGAGCGACGCGATTGGTGGGACAAAGTTATCTGTAGTAAAATGTCAATTTAATGACGTGGTAGCGTCACGACTGTTAAATGGGGAGAAAATAATGGTATTATATTGAAATTCCTGTTTGGAACTACTAGTCTAGGGTTTGGAATGCATCGGAATGCATTCCGAACCCTAGACTAGGGCCATTTGTGATCAGCAGTGACGACCGTTATAAAAGATCGTAGCAATCATACATGGTATCATTCAATGGCACTGTCACTACTAAGATGAGCTACTGACATGTCTATGTGAACTCTGTACTAAATGTATGATAACTTTCCTTATCAGTGAAGCTGTTCAGAAAAAACCGATCATAGCTCTCCAAAGAGGTGGCCGAAGAAATCTTCTCGTCCACCTTGTTACCATATTCTGGTATCAATTCGACAGTGTGTGTTACATCCGTCAATGACACCACACCACCACACCTATAGCGTTCGCCATGTTGGTCCATCATGTATGTGCGCTCTACCGTCCACATTGCGAGTTCTGGACGATCGTTGGGATTAGCGACGAAATGGAAGAATTGGACGTAAAGGAGTGGACTGGAGAGGAACATCGGCAACACTAGGTTCGAAGCTTGCGGAATCTTTGGCTGAAAAATAAGGCGAACTTGTGCAACACGACTGGCTGAAATTCATCCCGAGTTAGTGTTAAAACACGACTGCAAAAATAGACTTACTAGTTTGGCCGTCACCACCCATGACATTGATTAGGACAATATCGCAATTTCCAAGGGGGAATGCATCACTCGGTGGGTATGCTTGTACCACCCTGCTCGGCATGATGACTCGTGACTGAAAAGCAGAGTGAAGCTGTAGTCGAAATTTATTCCATGTGCGAAAGCGTCCATATCTGTGGTCCCAGCGGGTATGCTCGCCAGTGGAGAGGGATAGCTGATCAATAAACCGAGAGAGCGCGTGATCGAAGTCAAGAAGTGAATATTTGGTCTGAATACTGACGGGTGTTAGAGCATTGAAATCTGGTGTCGAAGTTAAATGGAAGGCGGTGAGAGCATCTTCAGAAAGAATGCCCTTAAGAAAATGATTCCGAACTGGCTGAGGTCCATGAACAGAGTGCGCTTCATCAGGGAGAACATGAGAAACCCAGGAAAGCGCTGGATTAACGGTTGTCACTTCTTCATCTTCAATGTGTATGGCATTGACGAGTGATGCACCACGAGAATAGAATAGCGCGTACAGGTTAAATAGTTCCATGGACTCCTGGCGATTGAGGATCCGTACACACTGTTCCGTAAAATCAGTAGACCGCCGATTTGTGCGCTCGAAGAGATGCTTGCAGTGTGTGATGAGTAAGCGCTCTGTCATATCAGCCGAAAACTGCATCAACGTGCCCAGTCTCTCAACCGTGCCTTGGAAGCTTTGCAATAGCTCGAGTTTCGGAATGAAAAAATCTTCTTTAACACCCTTCTTTCCCCTCCTTGCCTCGGCATCGATGATAGCATCCTTGAATGCGTGAAAATCTGAAAGCGCTTGAACCATCGAATGCAGGGAATCAGGAGAATGAACAGGATTCTGAGCAAGATAGATGAACTCTATGAGCGCACAGATTGAACGAATAAATCTGGGTGCAGCGACACCTGCAATTGAAGCAATGATGGTGCGTTGAATGTCTCGGTGCTCCCGCCCTGTCATTTGGTTGACATGGGTGACGCCTTTGGTGAAGTGCCGTGTTCCTACCCGTTGAGGCGATCTCAACCTGGCTGGGCTGATATGAAATATCTAAAAATGCTCAACCAGTATAAGTGAGTCTTGGCTCTGCCTAGCTGCTATACTTGCAGAATGCAAGAACGTTCGACCCTAAAGGGGACTGCTACTGAACACAGAACCAGATGAAAGAAAGACCCTTGAAGTGCGATGGATGCACGAAAGCGCAAGAAGAAAAGTGAAGTGAGCGCGAAGCGCGAGAAAGCGCACTAAGGTAAGCGCGAGCGTGGGAACGTGAGCGCTAAGGCGCACATTGTGCGGAGAATACCGGATAAGGAAACGGACAAGGAAGCGGATGTGCAAACCGAGTGTTATAACGAGCACGGATAAAGGTCTAGTATAGGTGGATAACGATAACCATTGGAAACACAAAGTGCGCCCAAGTGGTGACTACTACTTTAAGGTAAAACCCAATAGCAAGGGAAGTACAGCAAAGGGGAGTAATAATGATGGAGTAGTAAGTCAGCAAACTTTATACTATGGAAATCGCATCGGAAGCGGAAGGGATAGGAGCAATAAGCGCTATGAATACGTAATGACATGTAATAGCGCTGCAATGCTTGTTACAAACCATGAGGCAAGGGATATGATGTACCAATGAGGTGGGTGGACATAGAGGGACGTTCCTGGATGATAGGCGATGCAGGGTGATGCAGGGCGCTTAAGCGCGAGAAAGCGCGCAAGGTGCGCGTGTGGGAATGCTGCGCGTTGTGTGGGAAAGTACCGCGCCTATGGCGCGTTTCGCGGGAAAGCTGCACGTTATGTGTAAAACGACTAGGGACATGATAGAAGTCGAATATAGCTGATGGTGCGAGTCGTGCATTGCAGGCCAATTGTCATGAGTTGTGAAAAGGTGCGAAATGTGCCCATATGTGCCTGCAGAAACGCGAGTCTCTACATCTCCCGGGGACTTTGAATACTGAGTGTCCCCACTCAGAGTGCATCTGGTGAGGATCTCGAGCGAAGTCGGTGATATGGATATGTGATGATCAGCGAGTATGATGTGCACGTGTTCGGATGATGGTGCAACTAAGTGTGATGAGGCGCAGATAATCCACGATGTGCACGAGCATGGGTGCTTGAATGCGAGGATGCAAGGATGTGCTAAAAGGCGAAACACAAAAGGCAGCTGCTCGAAACGCGACAATGCGAAAGGCGATAATGCGACTGCTGGAAACGCGACAATGCAACAAGGCGACAAGGCAATAAGGCGAAAAGGCTAAATGTGACAAGGCGAAACACGAAACACGACAATGCGATAAGGTGATGCTGGAAATGTGACAAGGCGACAAGCGACAACATGGAATGTGAAAGGCGACAGCATGAAATGCGACAATGCGACAAGGTGATAAGGCTAAACGTGACAAGGCGAAAAGCGAAACGCGACAATGCGAAACGCGACACTTGCATGAAGTGCGAAACTGCGATAGAGTGCATCGGAGTGATTGCGCTATGAAGTCTACATCCAATATACATCCAGGGGTGAAATGCGATGTTGTGGGGCCTGAGGAGCGATCCAATCTATGTCCAAACCAATCCCCACTGGGTGTCCTAGATATGATGCGAAGAAAAGGAATTATGCATAAGAAAAACTGCAAGGAAAACACGGAAAAACGCGCTGCAATCTATGCGGATTTCCATCCGACTTGGTTTCTTCAATCTTCTTTCAACATCTATGCCTCTATGCGCTGTGAGTAACATAAGCGCAGCGGAAATGCGATGGAAAGGCGCCTAAATGCGGCTGAAGCGCCTGGGTGGTATAGTAACAAGGTGCACGGTGCTGCTTCATGCGTTAGAAGGGGAAAAACTATCGTATGAGTCGGTGCAAGCACTAGGGTCAATATTCTCGTATATCTCTTTCTTCCTGGTGTAAATCCCTGTAATGCACGACTGTCTGCGGGTTATCTGTCCTATGTGCTAGAATATTAAACGAAACCTGAAACGAAATCTCTGGTCAAAGCCCAGGGTAAAACGGATGTTATCCTACAAAAGAATGGTGGTGTTTCTTCCGGTATTATGAGGTATGTGCGGTGATAAGGTAGGGATGCACTGCGGAGGGGCGCGCTCTAGGGGGTTCTTCGTCTTCTTTCTTCTTCCTTCTGCATAAACCGCGACTTCCGCACTCATAGAGGTGAAACGCGATGCTCGCGTGGGACAGCCGGTGATATGGGATAGGGACGGTGCGAGGTTGGCGATGGTGGTGGGTCAGAGAGCGCTTGAAGGGCATCAGGAGTGTGTGCATGAACATCTGGTTGACGGTAATCTGCTGCAAGGTACTTGAAATGCGCTTAGTGGCAAGTGCAGGGCTAAAAACGCGATATTGAGGGGTGATTCCAAGATTAGTTTCACAAACATAAGCGCATTGCACGGTCAGGCGCGCGCAGAGCGTGGGAATACTAAGCGTCGGTGGTGAATCTAGGCCAATATGGCTGTGCTTCAAAGGCAGATAGCTGGTAACCAGTGCGAGGATCAAAACGGTGTCAGTAACAAAAACGTGGAACTTCCATATGTCAAAGGTGCATTGAGCGCTCAATGAAAATGCATGCAGATCATCAAGGACATTGTCCTGAACAGCCTGATAGGCTATGGGCGGCAACATGGAAATAGGCGCTTTGCTCCTTGAGAGCTTTCGACGTATAACAACCGTAAATCGCGTTAACTGAGGGACATTCATACAAACCATTAGCGCATTTGAGCACGTTTCTTCCGGAGTGGTTCTAGCATGGTCAAGGTATGCGTCTTGGTCGTCTGGAACATGATCCATGTGATGCGCATCTGATGCACCACTTGGACATTCGGTTGAAGAGCATGAACTGCTATCGTTAAAAAGCGCGGTTTCGTCAGTAATGCATGGATCGTCAAGGGGCGTACTCTGGTCAACTGGTGTCGCGTATTGAAGCTCTGGCGCTGCAGGAGGCACCTGATTAGGCGCGCTAAAGTGCGATGAGCATACAAGGTCAGATTGAGACATCGGAGCGAGGGGCAAAGGCGCGGTATCTTCTACTTCCGGATGGTGCGTTTCTTGGACTACTGGGGCAGGGATGGCGTCGTATGTTTCGGGAATTGGTGCGATGATTGCTGCTTCTGGTTGCTCTTGAGCGCGTTCTGGATGCAGAGGTGTGCTTGCAAGGGGCGCATCGATGGCGGCCAGTTTTTCGAAGATAGGGCGCGTATAGTGGCAAACACCACATTCTGGCCAAAAATCCAAGACGTGATCAGCAAATTCTACATAGTTGTCAAATTCGCGGTATGAGAGAAGCTGCCTGTGCTTAGGCGCTGTATACTTCAGTGCATACTTAATGATCTCTTTGTCTGTTAAACCAAGTGGTTCCGCGAGTCGTTCTACTGACTCCAGGAAGTTGACGAGCTGAGTACCATCGCCTGCAAAGCGCGGCGTTGAGTCGGCTATTCGAAGGGGCATGCTGGATGAATCTACTGGGTTGTACATGGCGCGAAGATGGTCGTGTTAAGTGTGGAAAAAGTGCGGATCGAAAAATGTGGATGGAGGAGCGCAGATGGAGTGCGTAAGTGCGCGTGTCGTACAAAGGTCTAGGGATGAACTGGTCGCTGTGTCAGATGGCCCCCTTGCGGTGGGCTCCAGTTGTGGGTAACACAACAAAGGTGACTGCAAGTCAGATGACAAGCAAACACTCTCTATGTTGGGTCTTGATATGCCATGCAATATGTTCGACCCTTAAGGGAAGCAAAGAAAGCAAGGATCCACGAAATGATGCTGATCAACCCTGGTCAAAGGCGACAAAAGGGCGATGTAAGCGTGAGAAATGCGCTGAAGGCGCGCGCGGGAAAGTGAAATGCGAAAATGCGCGAAGCGCGGAAAGGCAAAAAGGCGAAAATGCGCAGAGAACAGGGATGGTAGTGCGAGCAGTGGACAAGTGTAGAGAGACGATAATATGGTGTAATGTGCGGATATAGATAGATACTGATACTGCCACTAGCTTTAGACTGATGCTAGGGCCTTAAGACAACGACAGACACATGCATTGCATGGAACTAACTGCCAAGTACATGGTGGTAGAAAGATGTGGTAGGAAGCTCTGGTGTAAAACGAACATGAAAGTATGTAAGTTCTACCTAAGCGCTCTCCCAGGGCTCAGAGCCGAATAGGGAGCGCTCTAAGTATGTAAGTGAGGTAAAGTGATGTAAAGTAAGGGTGCATAACGAAATACAAAGTGTAATAGGCTAAATATGGTCTGATAACGAAAAGGGACACACCTAGGAACTGGTTGGATGATGGATGGATGCTCCTGGATGATGTGCGATGGAGTGCGCTTAAGCGCGAGAAACGCGCTAAGCGCGCGCGCAGGAACGCGAAAGCAAGGTGAGAAAGTGTTGCGCCTATGGCGCGTTTAGCAGGAGAGCTGTGCATTGTATGCGCAAATGACTGGAGACATAGCAGAAGTTGCATATGGAGTAGGGCGACAAGTGCAAGAGAAACGCGCTAAGCACGCGCGGGAATGCTGCGCGTTGTGTGGGAAAGTAGCGCGCCTATGGCGCGTTATGTGTAAAACAACTAGAGACATGATAGAAGTTGAATATAGCTGATGGTGCAAGTTGTGCATTGAAGGCCAATTGTCATGAGTTGTGAAAAGGTGCGAAATGTGCCCATATGTGCCTGCAGAAACGCGAGTCTCTACATCGCGTCAGATGTCTCGTTCGAGACAACATTTTTATGCATGTATATTCGTTTAATGCGGTATTGTTTTTTTTGTTCACCTCAACTCATGCACTTACGAGTTTTCAATTAGGATGGGACACTGACCATCCATGCGAAGTTCCAAAACCCCTTCATCCTCTACCTCGTCGGGAAACTGATCTGGAATACGCGCTTCCGACTAGACAAATTATTCACGATGCTGCGCAAACAGCTGCACTACGCGATGGGATTAGCTGGCACCATCACAAAATGTGCGCTGTTGGAACAGGGACATGAGACGCTCAGTGCCACACCTAGGTTATTTCCAGGGGCAAACTCCACTGTATTTGAGGCTATCTGCGCAGACATGGATAGCCTCAGCGACGAGGAGAAAGCTGACTTGAACCAATGGAAGGATCACATAGTCATTTGTGGGGTCTCTCAGCAGCGTGTTAGAGTTGAGCTGTCAGATTTCGACCTACTAGTAGACCCAGACTTGGACGCAGACTCGGATATCGCCGATGACATATAATTTGTGATACCTGTTAGATTTATTGTACATACCTTAAATATCGCTATCTTTCCTTGCAAAATTCATTATTTCACTTACTTAAGCGCCATCCAGAATAACATTTGTCTCAATTACACCAAGACAAGCGTTTACGAACACTGTCCTGAGCTTGTAGCCCAAATATGGCTTGTTCAGAACAAGTTTGACTTCAAATCGACCGACTCGACTTTTTTAGATGAATGATACATACATTGCCTGTTCCCGAGGAGTCCGAGTCAATATGGCATATTCACATCATATCATTTAATTGCAAGCTCTAATAAATAATATGTCAGGATTAAGAGGTCTAACTTATAGAGAATGTAAAAGGTGCCAGTTCCCGAGCGCTCGGAAGGAGCCGGCAATGCCCAGCTGAGCGGCAAGCCTTTGACTCGTCTCCATTCGATCTATTCACTCAATTCACACTACCGTATCTCGCTCGCTCGCATATTTTTGCCCGCCCTCCACGTGATCCAGAAGTCAATATAATCACGCGACTGGAAGTCCAGCTGGCACTAGCCTCGTATCTCATCGACATCAGTCATATGATGGTCAGTCAATCAGCCCGCATGTCGAGTTTTTTCCCCGCCCACCCGGCATCAAACTCACCAGCATCCGAACCGAGCTTCGCTTGGTCCTAGCCTAACCACTGTTCTGTTTGTCTGACCTCGACGTTGATTTGCGATGGACAAAGCTGGACGCAGGCTCACCAATATGATTCTAATTATAGCAACACCTGCCTTCCTCCTGACTCTCTTAATATTTTGTATATCCTCAGCGACGTTCGCATTCCTTGCCGACCTTGCTAGCACTAGTATCCTATCCTAGACATGCCCGTGCCTTTCTTTCACCAAGCCAGTGCAATTTGTTGGCAGCTGCTTCACAACCCTCACCTTCATTTCCAAGCCATCAACCACACTACTATTCTGCAGGCGCCAGTCTTCGCCGACCGTTCACAAATTACCTGGGTTCTTCTTCATTGAATGCCCTTATGTACATGTTAGGATTTAGTCTTCCGCAGCTCGTGGGCTGATATAGTTCGAATTTGGGTACGTTCTCATATGTTTCAGCCACCACACTCACAACATCTATCTTTGCTTGGTAGGTCTCCTCACAAACCTATGCTTGCTGATGCCTTTATGTCTGGTAAAATCTGCAGCTTGAGCCTCTGCCCTCCATTTTATTCGTATCCTAATGTCGCAACTCAATTACCGTTAGCGATATTCCCAGAACAATCACTGAGATGGTCATTTCCGTAAGTGCCAATGCATGAACATAGTAGGCACCACAGTTCAACCAGTCTGGGCCCTCAGCACGACCAGTATCCGCATGGATATGGGCTTGAATATCCTGACAACCAGTTGGATAGTCGAACTAGAGGTCCACAGACTTGTGAACCTTATCCATGAACTCGTCTCCTTGGCACTCCCTCCATCATGCCGAGAGCGAGTATGGGCGACGTCTAACAGGCAGAACTTAGGAATTGTCAATTGGTACAATACAAGTAAGTTGGCAGCAGGGCATAAGAAGACATTGTCATGGGCTGACTGCAGACAGGATGCTTCGTATGCATCAGCCAGGAGTTCCACAACGAATCTACATTAACAACATCCATGGTTGGCTGGGCCTTCATCATGTACGGGCGCGCAAACTGCTTTTACAGCCCGCGCAAACATCGTCATATCTCTTCTTGACATGTCGAGTGAAGTTTTCCTTGTTGTTTACTGAAAGCACCTGGGCCAGGCACACTTTACTTTGCCTGGTCTGGGATGCGCGAGGGGGAGTCAACTGTTCATTGGGTCTAGTTAAAGAACTTGGCAAGGTATGTCCCTCAGAGAACGTACCATGCTAAAGTTGGAAGCGCTGCACAGTAAGTTCATAGTTGGCGGAACCGGAGGTGCCGCAGGACAGTGCGTCTGGTCGTACATGGTGAGCGATTCAAGGAAAGCTGGAAACGACCATGAACTCACCTTGGGAGAGCTGACTGACAGGATGATTCGTACCCTCTGGCCGCAATCCCGCGATTCACAGGTTATGCAAAGTCACAGGTGATGACCCACTGTCCGCCTGGAGGATATATGATGTTCCACAAAAATTCAGTGTGTTCTTCGAATTTCGGGCAGGGCATTATCGTTGATATGATATCTCATCCGACATCAAAATTGAAATACAATTCAAGTTGTCAACCTGTGCCAAGATGGGGCCCCATTAAAGTTGCGTGTGGCCGATATACATAGTAGTAATTGATTGATTGATTGATCAATGCGAGTGACTATTAACGAGCTTCGAGTGAACCAATGCTGATCGGGGCTTTAAAATTATACGCCCACGTGAGTTTGACACCGCACCAAGATCCTTCGACACATGCAACATGAATATTTGGTAAACGCATATCTTCAAAGATTCTCCCATGGGCCCTTATTTGCCTCTTTCCCCTGCCAAACTTCTTGCCTAGGTTCACCTCCCTCAATCTCACCAGTATTTTTTGGTCTGGTCTCGTTCCTCGGCAGTATGTTCCATCCTGCAACCCCACATTTGGCCTCGGCGGGCTCACTCTCTTCATCCAGCTGTTCGCATCTCCATTTCTAAATGCCGGATTCAGGACTCAATTCCCATCATTAATTCTCTGATGGCATGTTCTTTCGCAGGTGTATTCATCCTCCACGATATTAGTATCATAAGTTGTCCTCTCAGCTTATCCATTTCGCTCCTTCCAGTCAACCCTCAGAGCTAGAGTAGACGGGTTGATGAGTGAGGATATTGCATATAATGAACTCGTTTCTCTGTGCTATCAGCAGTGTAACTAAATCTGAGTACTGAGTGCTGGTTTTGATGGGCCCTGTGAGCGGCGCACTTCGATAACTAGCTCTTTCTTTCCTGGTACGAGGTCACCGTCAACAGGTAACAGGTATTGAACTTGAGACCAAGGTAGAAGGCTGCTTTGGAGATGTCGAACTAAATGATCGCAGTAAGGGTATCAATGACAGTAACTGGCGATAGAACGCATGCATGACATGAGCCATCAAATTTGTAAGTAATAACATTAGGGGAAGCTAATTTGCATTTCAGAGGTTCGTCTTCCTCAACACTACATAGAGCTGGCGCCAGGCTAAGGATAGCATCAGAAGAATTGATAGTAGGTATTGTATTGAGAATTGATGCTCGTCCAGCTGGTGCTAATGAATCCATTGCCAATTTAGATAGTATTTGATCTAATAAGCTAAGACCTTCCTCTATGTCCGAATTATCAGAGCAATACGTCCATGTGTATACTTTTCAGTAACTTCGGTTCTTCACTGTTGATTCTTGTTGTCCGCTGTGTTCAAACTTGCATTGCATCAAGCGCATGCTCTTGTGGCGACTCTGGCGAGTGATCATCCCTTACTTGCCACCATCAGGGTATTCATACGAGCGTTTGCTATCCAGATCGAAATGTGTCTCAATTTCTCCAGTGATAGTTGGGAGGAAGGACCACGAGGGATGGGCTGAGATTGTGCTGTGACTTGAAATCTGACATTAGTCAAGCAAAGTGGCTGAGCGGGAGCATTCGACATCTCGTCACGTGGCGCAGATCATGACAGCCTACCCCACAGATCTGTGCACTCACACCAGCCATAAACTTATAGACCTTTGTAGACAGCCTGCAGAGAGTCTTTCATGTGTCGAGACGACGCATCAAGAAGTTTTAAACTCCATGTCCATCTCGCTGGAGTTGAGACAAACCGTATGACCAGGCTGGTTCAGCTGCAACAGCGGCTGAACGGCCTGCAGCTTGAAGGTTGAAAACTTGAAACTGCAACTCAGCGGCACGCTCTCCTAGTGCTCTCCCGGATCAACGTCAATATGGTCACACCGAAGTAACCAAATTGAATTATTTGCATTAGTGCGCGTCGCCTTTCCCGCTTCTTTCGAGTTCTTATCTAATCATGGATCACCTAGCCTCACTGTTAAACTTGAATGCCATTGACTTGGAAGTCAGGTTTCAAGCTTCAAAGATTCAAGGATGCATCGATGAACCTGTGACCAAATTGCTGAACTTGGTGTGGTCCGGATCAATCCTGTATGGTGTTTACTATTATGGGTCTCATAGCCACAGGGCATCGATACTCAGTCTGAGAAGGCGCATCCAGGTGGCTTCGCAGCAAGAGAACATTGACACTCCAGAGAGTATTTTAATGGCTTTGAATAGGCATTTTTCTCAGATTTTAAGCGGTGGAATTGGGGGATGGGTAAGTGAAAAGGTGCATAAAAAGTCTGGGAACTTCTACATTCCGGCAGGGCAGATATGGTCTTTCTTCATATACGAACGCGCGAACCCTTTTCCACAGCCGGCACAGACAGTCTTAACCCTCCGCAAATGTGTCTCGTTCACATGGCGAGTGCGGCTCTCCTTCTTGACAAATTTCGAACATCCGGGCCAAGTGCATTTTACTTTTTCTTGACTGCCTTGTACAATGCAGAGAGGGAGTCGTGGGTTACGTCTGGATGAAGAGCCCTTCCCTCAGAGTATGTATCATGCTGAGGTAGGAAGGGTCGTGTACCCAGCTCATAGCTGACAAAACCGGAGTTGTCGCGGAGCATTGCATCTGTCATACATGGTAAACGATTTCCTAGGTTGAAAATATAGCGAACTTACCTTGGGAACGTTGACAGATCATAGGCTCGGTATCCTCTGGCAGCGATCCCATAACCCCGACAGATTCTAAAGGACCGTACTCTTGGTCCGAAAGCCTGCGATGGGCTAGTGGCTGGGGCAAGCCATTGAGTGTAGTCAACAGCGGTAACATAGTGTTGGGCTCATCGAGTGCAACTGCCGCCATGTCCTGATGCCCATTATCGAAGAATCTTTGGAGGTAAGAATTGCTATTCCTTGTTCCCAAATCCGTGGCTTCTGACTGGACGTTGTCAAGAAGTTCCGTAATGCGGGTGCGAATCTCCAGCATTTCCCTGTAAACGCTGATTATCTTGTCATTGTGTCGGTCAAGGCCCTCAAGACATGATTGCAAGGTTGTTCTCATATAATTTCGATCAGGAACATGTCCTATGGGTGAAGATGGTATTGACGGGATCGTTGATCCAGACCTTAAATGTAGTAAGCTCATGTACTCATCTGAGTCTACGACGCATAAAGTAACCTTACCTTTGCAAATACATGCCTCCTTGAGTTGCAGGTTCTGCATCAGGAAAAAGGTCGGACACAAGTTGCACACTGCAAGAGTATATATCGCTACATAGCCTTGATAGCACAACAGAGCATCTATAGACCATCCATAGCACTAAATACCACACTGTAGTGTGCCATGATGCCAATAGTAGCTATGTGGTTTGTCCGGCAACTCATAGTCAATATGGCACCCTATGGTTAATATCAATGGTATCATAGCCTCTCGGATTCGGACAAGCACTCGAACAACTCCAAATTGATGTACCTATTAAAATAAAATTCTCCTCACACCTCCGACTCTCGACCAACCCAAGGAATAAGATGGCATGGGCGAAGAACTTGATGAACTGGTACCACCAGTGCATTAGGACCATGCTGACGTGAAGAGCTAGTGAGGCGGAAGCTGTGTAAAATCTCATCAAAGCTTTGAAGCGGCCGAAACCAATGAATGTATGCCAGGGGGTGAGGAAAATTCCCGAGACGTGATGGAAGCTTGAAAACAACCCTTACTTCACCCACTCTAAGACCTGAGTCACAGGTCAGAGCACTGGCAAGCCCACAACCAATTTACAATGCTCACCGGATATACCTTCACCGCTGTACTCATTCTCATCTTCAATCACCAGCACACTGTCAAAGTGTGCAGGCGCTGGTGGTCTCCTCACATCCGTCGCAGGAATAACTGGTGACGCACGGACCTTGAACAGACACTTTCTGTTGTTGATATGGGGTTGTGCTGGAGAGAGAATCTTGAGGTATTTGTAGACGTTGACCCGGTCTTGTGGTGTGAGTTTTCGGTGCGACCAACTCGGTACATGGATGCGAAGAAATGCTTCAAGAGACGGAATGAAAAGTGAAGCACCATGCTCGTTAAGCAAGCGCTGGATCGTCGAATTCGGAAAGGGACATGTCCTGGGGACAAAGTAGCCGTGTGAACCTGTCACCATTGTGAACCGTTGTACCTGACAAGGCAAGTCAATACAAAATTGTCCAGGTCCTGTGCCATCCGAATCCGAATCAGAGCCGCTGGCATCTGAGTCTTGCTCCAGCGAGTTTGAACCTTGATTGACAGGGTGCTGGGAACCCCACCATCGAAGGTAGGCATCTTGGATGTGGATGGACTCTTGTCGCCGTAGCCAGGTAGTCATTTGGATGACATAGTCGCGGCGATTCGACGCACGGTATGCCCGCTTGGCAAAATCAATGTGCGGCCTTTCAGGAAGTTCAGTATTGAAACCGTCCGCACTGCCGAGAACGCGAATGGTGTCGTTGTAATGCATCATCAAGTGAATTTTCGGTATGTTGAAGTGTTCCTGCACCCCGAGGTCGATGAAGACGTTCTTATTAGCATGGAATGAGGCGAGGCCAGCGTGCATACGGGCAAGTGTGTCTTCTGTGTGCATCCGATACTGCGCATAGTAAATAAAATCTAATACGCCACACACTGCTGTCAGAACTTTATGGTCAACCGCGCCAGCAATCATACTGAGAAAGACATGCTGCAGCTCTTGGTAGTCTGCCCCCGTCCATTGTTTACGCTTGGAGATGCCTTTTTTGAAGTGTCGGAGTCCTGAATACAACATCATCGCCTTGAACTGTGCATCAAGTTCTTCCTCGCCTATGATATCGGAGCACCAGCTAACAATGTGATCCTTAAAAACTCCTTTGTGCAGCTGATGTAAAATGTCGGGGGTGATACATGAGAAGATGTTGTTGTGTGGGAGTGTTGCCCAGAACGGTGAGTAGATGGCTCGTAGTCCTAGTTCTCCTTTAAACTGATCATTCCCCATTTCACCATCACAGGTGCAAGTGCAGGCTTTCAACCATGGAGTCTCGATTGCGCATTGGCGACGTCCTCATATCCCCATGCTCGTTGCGGCCCACAACACACTTTGAGCACCTGTTTTCCATGCAGCACGCCACCAAGCACTGCTCCGGAAAATCAGCAATATATGCTGCCACGACGGGATACATCCGCCTTACTTGACGATCAGGGCAGGTGACATGCAATAATGGAAGAGACGGTAACGTTCGACCAAACGTGTATCTCGCATGAAGCATTCTAACTTCGAGATTGGTAAGTATGCGATGAGGATTGTGGCATGTTTGGATGGCTGACATCGGATATCTTTTGATATGTTCCCGAGGCTCAGGTAGATGGGCCAAACCTCTTGGTCTCCCTGGAACTGCAACAGCAAAGTCTTATCGGATGCTAGGATCACCAGTGCAACAACTGCCCCTTGAGGCAATCTTCCCTGTGGGAACGGCTTTAGTGCATTTTTTCACAACATGTAGATGCCCGCACTTACCTGCATCTCCCACCACCAGTCACCTGTCCACATTTCATCATACCATCTTGTCTTGCCCTCCACATCTGCAAACACTCTCTCTGGCACATATGACACCATGTGATCAAACTCAGGATTCGCCATGAGCTCATGGATGCAGTCTACTGGGTCCCGCAGCCACAGCTCAAGGTCCTTGGTTTTACACTGCCCGTTATTGGTGAGTTTGTTGCCCTGTACAGTTATTCTCTTTAACTGCCATTCTGTTCCACGGGAAAGCTGATCGATTGCTTTCATCAGGGTGTATTTGCTCGTGAACGACGTATTAAGGCGGCTGGTCTGTCATCAGGAAATCGGGGAGGACATTATTTGTGTAGATGGAGTTGGCAAAATCGGACCAAAATTTTATCACATTATGTCTGATTATATAATAAGATAAGATAATATACAAGCACGAGCAGAGTGGTGTGATGGGATAAGATCAGGCAAGAACTCTACAATTCTGAGAGAAATGCGCATTGTCTTTTAAGTATGATTGTTCTATGACAAAGTAATATACAAGCATGAGCCAAATTGCGGTGGGAGATAAGAATGTGCAAGACAACTATCATTCTGACACAAGTATTTAATTATCTCGCAGGTATCCAAATCATAGATGATGTTTGACAAAATGTCATAGGACAAGCACGGGATAAACAAATACGATTCTGAACATAGTGTATTTTGTAAAGTAGTTATCTACTAGGGCCGAGCCGGCTAGCGGGCACATTGCTTGCATCAAGGACGTAGAAATAGATTACAAGTGGTATGTACCTGGAAGACTGAGATATTACAGATTATCAGTAACGGTGCATTTTTGGAATCGCCTTCATCAGGCGGAGAGAGGAACGTGTGTGTAGGGTGTGAGATGATACAGGTATCGCGTACTTGGGGGAGGCCGCAGTTTGAATGAAAACATAGTCGCAAATGGATGAGTGATAGATATTCACAGGGAGAGTGCTGTCTGTAGGAATATCCATGACAGACCATAGCTGTATCAGCGTTGTCTTCACACCCCTGCCCAAACAGGGCCAAGAGTGTTGAGATTTGCGAGATGGGCAGAGGACCTGTGAGGGAAGCAACGAGGGACAAGGGCATGTATGCCCACTTGGGATTGGTATACATGGAGAGCATACGGTCGTACAACTTGTACATGTCCATTCCTGGAAGTAGCTCGCTCGTCAGCTCGAGCATCAGCTGCAATCGATTGTGGGGATCATTGTCTTCATTGTCAATAAAAACACTTCATCATAGACACCACGATGAAACGTCTGCCCGCTCGGCTCAGCAGCTTCGTAAGGTCATCCATCAATGGCTGAGGGAAATCGGGATGGCGATTTTCTAGCTCTCTGAAGGAATGCTGCAAGAAAGTACAGGTATCATCGTCAATGTCTGTGCCGTCTAACAAGATGATGCCATCCTCCCCTGAAGTTCTCACGGGTATCTCGCGCGCCTCTTTGGTTTGCACGACTTTTCTGATATGCGGTTCCGAGCAACTTGTGAGCAGAATGTGGGTTACGGGAAAATCAGGATCACGGAGAGCCTGCGCAAGGGAAAGTATTAGATCGGTAAGCTCGGGTTCAGATGTGCATTCATCAAGGGCATCGACGACAAACAACAAAGGTGGACACCCGCGCAATCTGAGTCGAAGCGACTGGAGAGGCTTAAGAAATATAGCCTCCATCTGGACGCAGAGAGGCATGTATTAGTCTAGTAGAGCGGGATTGTTGCGGATCGCTCTATTCACATCCTGCCGGATGCTTGGAAAATTGGTGGCAAACTAGTAGACTGGTAGACAAGCGATGCAAAGAAATATTTAGCCATGCAACGTTTCATATGCTTGCGCGAGAAAAAGAACGTTCCTACTAGCCGCTTGACATTCGTCTCTTCAGGGGAGTTATATTGAGCACCCTTGACACCGACCTCGGACAGCTTCACCCAAGTTCCTTGAAGGACTGTCAAAGAGGTCAGAGAGCATGTGAGAGATAAGAGACAGAAGTACTAACATTGACCGTCACTTGTCGACAAAGGTTGCTATATGCGAGATGCAATGAATCAAATAAAAGTACTAGCTGGGTTCAAGGGTGCTGTTAGAAACCATCCAGGTGATGCCTATCTTGAGGAACAATGTACAGTGATTTGAACCAAAGCATGTAAGTTGTGAACTTGGGTTGCGGAATGATCGAGTTGTCAATTGATAGAGTGCGAAGCAAGATGAAGATGGGATAGACAGATGGATGTTTCAAGCTATTCTGCTATGGAAAGCTCATGTGGTGGTTGTGGTGTTGAAAGATGAGTGAGTGGGCGCTCACCTGGTTGCACATATGAAGACAAGAAGCTGCCATGCATGTCGACATTATTGCTAGCCAGTCAGCATCTGCTACTGCTGGCCAAAACGTCTTGTATTCTCCAGAAATCGAGATAGAGCTCGATCGGTCACAGTGGCCCTTGTTGAGTTTGAGTTAGGGAATGTCTTTGTAGCAGCCTCGAGTTCGATCCCAGGCTGCAGCATTTTTTTGCCTACGTAAATAACAGCTGAACTTAATATACAGCTCTCATGCATCCAGCAGAATTCCACATCTATCAGATCAATACCACAACCACAACCTCTTCATTACTACCTAGTACACCATGGCAGACAACAATTACAACGCTGATCTCGTGAGTGTTTCATGTTCACTTACCTGAGGCCACCGAACTCATCAAAATCAGGTCCTACCTGCAATGTTTCAAGTGCCGGGACCACTTATCATTAGCGAGTCTGCAATAGTAAGTGATCATCTCGTATTATACAGGTTGAATTAACGAAATCACGCAGGGTTTGTGGAATACTGCGATGGAGACGGCCCAGAACCACATCCAGAATCGCTCCATCGTACCACCCATCCCTGTTCAGACTACCATTGTGGACAAATGTTGGCTCACATTGATGGCATTGCGGAGGGAGCAACAACTGCAAGAAACACTGAAGTATTTAGAGGATGCGTGGCGAGAGCTCAGGGAAGCAAAAAGCTGTTGGGGATCACGAGTTAGAATCTAAGGAGGGACCGTTCGAATGTAGATGGTGACCGTTGTTCACATGAATAAGTGTAGGTGAAAGACCAAGCTCGATGAAACATTCGAAGTGATACTGAGTGAAAAACAAGTCCTGGGTTTCAATCCATCGGACAGGTGATGAGATTTGCCGTGAGCTTCTTTTCGATATCGGTAGCACAGGATGAGACGTATTCCTCGTGTACATCCCTACCATCGGCCTCGAGAGCATGCATCTCCCTCTGCAACTGAGCAAGCTCAACGTGCTGAGTGGCAAACTGCTCCTGTTCAGCACGGAACTTCAGGAACCCCTTGCTGTTGATGGTCGCACCACCTCCGGAACTACTGCCGGCACCTCCAGCACCTCCACTGGAGAGAGAGATCCCAGAATGCTGAGCATGGATGGTGACAACAGTATCAAGCCACGCCTTGCCCTCAGCCTCCAAAGAGAGACATTTCGCAGGTTCCATTGTGGTTCCGAGTAGAAGGACGCCGTCAGCGCGTGATGATCCCAGTCCCCAAGTCTTTGCCAAGTGCGCATTGATGGTAGATGAGGTGAAGCCACCAGGCATCTTGCCACCGATCAAGCAGGACACCAAGCCCGAAGTGTACTTGCCAAGAGCACCGGAGTGGCCGACACTGAGAGCAGAACCGAGCTCTTCCAAAGGCAGCTCATCACCCTTCTCAGGTGCAGATGATAATTCAAGTTGCAAATCACCGAGAATCTCGTTCTGAAGAGTCGACTTGCTGCTGATGAGATCTTTAATGGTCTTGCTCACAGAAACCTCCTCAATCTTCTTCTTGAGCTTCTGTGCAATGATGGACATGAGGATATTGTTGGCCTTGATGGGGGCATCCTCAATGGAGGCAGCGGGACCAGCCAAAGGTGAAGCTACGACAGGCGTTGGTGCAGCAGCAGGAGCTGCGAGGGCAGGTGTTGATTCTACAGGAGCTTCAGCAGCAGCAGGAGTCGCGACAACTTCATCTTCAAACTGGTAGTAAATCTCACGGTCATTCTTGGCGTGGCAAAGGATGATTATTTTGCGGCTCACGGTGTCATCTTGCGCCTCATATTTGGCCTTGAGAGTGCGGGTGGCCATGCCAGTAGGCGTAGGTGAAGGACCAAGCTCAATGAAACGGTCGAAGTGATAATGAGTGAACAATAAGTCCTGGGTTTCGATCCAATGGACAGGAGATGCGAACTGGTACGAGAGGAGTTCGACGAGAATAGTGTATGCAAGTTTCTGACGCTGCTCAGAGGATGTCCAATCGTCCTGATCCCACCTCTTGAGAACCTTGTCGAGATGGGGAAGATGTCTGGTTATAGATGAGCTGTGCGTACTCGCGCGTGATATCGAATGGCTTGGCGACCAAGTTCGGGATGTATTTTCCGATAAGCATGTCAGGGTTAAGAAGCGACGGGTTGATCTTCTTCGAGAGGTCTGGAGAAAGTGATTAGATGGGTCGGTGTAATGTACGTTCATGACTTACATGCACGGGAGGGCATGACACCAGCCCAGAGGTAACAAGAGTGGAAGGGCACATCTATACCAGGCAGAGGAATGGTTGCAAAGCCATGCTCAAGCTTGATGTAGCCCTCTGCTCACTGCTGCTCTTTGGCGCACTCGAAGCACTCCATCACAATGTCCCCAAGCATCTCCTTGACCTTCTCGACAGGTGAATTGCTCAGTCAGCTGTAGATACTGACAGTAAATTGCAATTATTTCGATAAGATGAAGCACAAACCTTGTGAATGTCGTTCTTCTGAACTTTCAGGTAGTTCAAGACATTGGTCATCGTTTGAAGAGCTAGAAGCTCCAGCACAAATGTATTGTTGACCCTGTGCAAAATACATGTTAGCGACGAGAAAGAGCTCAAAGTGAGAAAACACTGACCTCAACATTGTAGTTGACGATCTCAAGCAACTGTGCTCATACGAGTGGAAATGGTGTCGACGACCTCACGAAGTGCCGCATCAGTAAAAGTCTTTGAGATACGGCTGGGGTTGACAGCACACATGGCATAGTTAGAGCGGTTGTGAGCATCACGCTCGATAACCCGCTGCATCGTGATCCTACGATAGAAAACGACATCGACAAGAGCGAATATATGGAGGACATCAGCCATGGAGGCAAGAGCAGAGTATTCACCAAGCGAGTGTCCAGCAAACGCGCAGTTCTTCTGGACGAAGCCCTTGGCGCACATATCTTCGAATGCAGCTTTCTCAGTCATGACTAGCGCAATCTGTGTGAATTGAGTAGCAAAAAGGAGACCACTGGGGTGGCTGAAGGTATATTTTGGGGTACGAATGTCAATGTCGACGAAGAGGGGATAAGTTTTAACAACGCCATGTCCATGGTGTCGTAGGTCATGTCCATGTACCTCTGGCGGATTACCTGACCCTTGATACCACCAAAGTGGATGGTTTTCTCCTTCGGGTTGTCCTTGACGATCTCAACGATGGAGAAGCCATACACGGCAAGCAAGTGTGCATCAACTCCTTCCCAGACTGCGCGAGCAGCGGAGGAGCTGTTGTACAAATCCATTCCCATGCCAGGCTCCTGTGAGCCCTGGCCGGTGTGACAATCATACCAGCGCTAGGCGCGTATGAGTGTCATAGGCACAATTTGCCTTACCTTGAGGAAAGGAGTAAAGCTGCTAGTCACCAGCGCTATTCAGCTCCCAAGCTATCTGCTTTGGAACCACTTTTCTCCCATAGCGCGCTGCCCGGCCCAATGCCTAGGTATTCCGTCCTCCCATGTCCTGCCTATGTCCACCTACCTCCGCTGGTGCGTTATTTTTCCCTTCAATGTTGCTACTCATCAGTCGCAGGTCTTATTACATGTATCCTCATGTTCCGCTGCACTGCATGTCTTATTACCTGTCGCTACATTGTGCCCTCGCCAGTATCGCTACTATTCTCGCCTACACATTCCCAAACTTTTACACAGTATGATAAAATGACCCGTCGCACATACAGTACAGTACTTCCCTTCCCCGGACCTTTGCTGGTGTCGGAGTCACTTTAGTCGCTATATCCTAGTTTTGGTGCAATCAATTCTGCTCTTGCCAATCTCTCTGATCGCGTGTCGCTTGACTTGCCTTGAGTGCGCATCGCTAAAGTTCCCTCATAAGTTCAATTTTCGCAACATCGGGATCGCTATCAGTAGTCGAGCTATAATCTAGTCGCTATCGGGCATTCCACTTGCACTATCATACCTTATTCCTCGCTTTCCCTTTTTTGATTTCTTCTCGCTGTCGCTAGTCGGACGTCGCATAGCGCTATCGCATAGGACAACTTTCATAGCGCTCCTCACTTATACGCACGTTTCTCTGTCGGAACTCACTTGCCGCTAGTCGCTGATCGCTACAGTACTACTCATTGGTTTTTGGTCTTAGGTCGCTATAGGTTATTAGCCCTTCGCATCATCGCTACCCTTGCATACTTGAAGGGAGTTGCTTCAATAGCAGTCCTCTTGGGTCAAATACTACGCTCGCGCCTATTTGGATAAGTAGCGCTAGTTTCTAACCAGCCTAGTCGCTATTACTCTTTCACACCAGTGAAGACGTAGATGGTGGTAGCCTGCGCAACCTCTGCAGTTCCCTCGAGGATATTCTCTTCGCGCTGGTTCAACATTTCGACCTTGACGACCATGTTGCCATCGCGCATGCCGACATGGCGGATGTTGACCTTCAGCTCATCACCAGGCAAGATCATGCCGACAAAGGAGACATCATATCTAGAAGAAATCAGATCGCTGATCATGTATCCTGGAAACTTCACTTACGCAACGACACGGTCATTGTACACCGGAGGACGACCAATCACTTCCTTCGCATTGTCGATGAGATGTTGGCCAAATTGCTTGGTAAGAACATAAGTATCACCCTTGCTAGCGCCGCAACAGTTGATGATGTACTGCCTATAAGTGAAAAGTTCGGAAAGGGGGAAGCCTTAAGCGGGTCAAAAGCAAGTTGAATATCGCCAATGTATGCATCACCATGCTCCATAACAGAATCTAGGCGAGCTTGCAATTGAACGGAGTTTGCTTTCTCCTTGTCAAACGTGATCTCCCAGCACAAGAGTCCTCGTTTAGGTAACACATATAAAGCTCGACATGCCGAGCAGCAAACTACTCCTGCTCAGCATGGAACTTCAGGAACTCCTCGCTGTTGATGGAGTATGCAATCCAGGGTAACATAAGCAGTGAATTAGCAGTTTAATCACCCTTGATGGAAACACTTACCAACATCGCAAGCTCATCAGTATTCTGTGTCCCTTTGGGGTGATCCAGTTGAGCACACTGCCCTTGAGACTTTTGGTGTCGTCACCTCTTGCTCCAGATGTGCCTTTGGTGAGCTGATGATATGTGGGATAAGTAGGACGTATAAACCATGACACTTGCTAACTCTGCAATGAGGTCAACCTCATCATCTCCACCTTGCATCAACCACTCTTCCAGGCCTGCTACAGACTTGAGGAGCCGTTCCCTGAGAAAATACACAGGATTAGACGCAGTGCACATAGCGCTGCAGGAAAATAAAATACTCTGTGGTGAAGTTTTCGTCAGGAGTGCCAATTCCCTCATCCATAAAATCTCATTGGTGAGAAGGGCTTGGAAGGTGCACAGAGCATGGATCGTTCGCCCGACATGACATCTGTAGTGTACCTACGGATCAGTTGCACTCCTGTATTACAATCCCAGAGCATCAGTAGCTATCGCCTGCTGCAAGTATAAAATCACTCACGGCCTTTGCCTGGGACCGAGTTGAAGGTATGCCACTTTGAAGAACGAGTCTTAACATTGTCAAAGTCGAATTGTTAAAGGTGTGTAGATGCTAGCCAACTTTGGGACAAGAGGACATGATGAGTATTCAGAAGGTAAAATCGGCTGTTGTACTGCATTTTCAGTCAGCTTTCTTAAAGTCAGCACTTATGTGGCGAGAGTTTTTCAAGTTCGACATTTCTTGTACCCTAATACCCATCATGATTGATGACTCTTAATGGATCTGTTGGACAGGTCATGATAAGGTATGGCTGTTTGAATTTGGAGCAACCAACTTGAACAATGTACCTCTGTACCAGAGACAGCGCCAGTCTGTGATCTTGCACAAAGACTGGTGGTTGTCACTATGCAGTGCTACTGCTGGCGGTGCAGTGCTAGCCTGCCAGTGAGCACTACTGCAACGTCAAAGTTCGATCTGAGTCATCGATAAGCGTTACGTATTATTAGTGCAAGTGGATTCTTCCGGTTTTCCGAAACCTCATGATGACCATCCTACTATTACTATGTCACAACTTGGGAACCTTGGCAGCTGAAAGTTGGTTGATAATAGGCCCGTGACCAGCCTGGCATATACTCAAGTGGTGTAGCTAGGCTGGTCAATCTTGGAGTGGTGTGGCAGGGTGAATGAAGTTTAGCAGGTGCCGGTCATGACGGTGGTACTCAATCGTATGTAGTACAACTTATGTGTCTACCGTCGTTCAGACTGTATAATAATAAAGATTAACAGAAGGATCTTATTTCAACTAGCGCACATTATGTAAATGCCCAACCGAGTCATGACGAGAACCAGGAGCATGGAACCAAGCGTTGAAATTTGAAAGACAAAACCTTGTGCCATTGTACCAGAGGCACCTATCTGCATCAACCAACCTAATTCTCATAGTCAAGGGACCAGTCGCTATCGCTATCACAACCTCCATCTGAAGCAGAGCCCCAGTCAGAGTCTGACTCTTCCGACTCTGAGTCACTGCCTGAGTTGGACGCGCCACAACCTGAGCCATAACCCCCTTCTTCAAGGTCCTCAAAGTCCTGCATAACTGTTGGTTCATCTTCTTGACACCACATGGTGGCATGAGCATAGGTGTGCCTAACTCCCAACCCCCATTGATACCGCATAAAGGCATCCTGGTCTACAAAACTAAGCCATCAAGTCAGGGGAGCTCCGTTAGTAGCGATGTTGGACACACCGGTTAATGTAATAGGACTTCTAGTCCAACTTATCCTGAGCACAGTGTGAGATGCCCCTACCGTCCAAGTGCTGCAAGCCTTGAGAAAAGCATGGAATGATGTGGCAGCACCTAAGGACATCATCAGGGTCAACAAACCCAAATGAGTCTGGCTCTGCGGTAGGCGAGAAGTAGACACGATCTAAAGGCGCTTGCCTACTGGGGCATCCGATGTCAAGGTATTGGTACCATCTCACCCACAAGAAGTCGATTTGATGTGAGTGGTAACCAACCATGCCGGGGCCAACATAAGTGGTGTTGACATGATAGATGCCAAGTACGCGAGCATAAAGGTAAGGGTGACCTTCATGGGCGGTTGAATCCTCCCCAGCTTGGCCCAAGAGCATGACGTTGCAATGAGAAGTCGATGGATTTATGACGTCCTGCACTCGGTGGACGTCATGCATGGTGTAGTTAAGCTGCATCAAGTTGTGCCTATACATGCAATCGGCCTTGATAAAAACACGTCCTTCCCAGTCTGAGCATACTGGGGTAGCTCCTGGGACCGTAGCACTGGCAGAAGCGTCAGTATGCAGGGCGCCCTCCCTGGTTAAGACCTCCTTGATCTTAGGGAGGAGAAAGCACTGAAGCTTAGGTAAAAAGTCCTGTCACTCAGAATTAGCACCGCCTTGCATTCAAGTTGACATAATTACTATGCAGCGCTCACTTTGACAGCAGGATCCCCCACGTGCCTTTGGAGGAACAGTGGGATGTTCTCGGGATAATTCTGATATTTTCCAACATGGAAATGAGCCTCAGGTGAGGTGGCAACTTCTTCTTCCTCCTCCTCCACCATCACACCCTGTGGTAGCTGCTTGTCACAGATGCTGAGTATGTGAGCTTCGCGTCACTCGATCCTCGTTATCTGTTCCACAAATTCTTTTCGGTCCGTTCGACGATACCTTGCCTTTGAGGTGCGGTGTTCTAGCTCTCCCTATCATTGCACGAGAAATTGGTGGAGGATATAATAGGCTGATGTTTTCACTCACCAGCTCAGTGCTGTATGAGTCAGTCGTGCCAAAGTTACAGTGGCTCAAAAAACTGTCCGCATGTTTTGACATTTTTCACTATCTATGATATTGTGTGAGAATGAACAAATTCCTCAAGGACATACTTATACCACATTGTAGTATGGCTTCAGGGCTTTTATTTGAGCCCTACACCGTGGGAATCGGCGGAGATATGGTGGAGATATAAGGCTTATAAAATGATGACTCATGTGGACAGTTTTTTGAGTGTATATTAAAACTATATAAATCATTATTTATGACACCATAAAAATCATGCCACTATTATATAAATTATAAAGTGGTGTCATTATGTTATTTTATGACTATATCTAACTATATAAACCAGAATATCTCATGTATCATAATCATAATCACCATGAAAGCCATCTCCTCTGCTCAAAGAGATAATATCCTCTCTCTGTCTTATGCTGGCCTCTCTGCTTGCCAAATTTTCTCTAGAACTGGAATATGCAAGTCCACTGTGGCCAAGTTCATCAAAGAAAGCCACCCAGACAAGGAAAACTCTTGTGGAGGACGTCCATCCAAGCTTACCTCTACTGACAAAAGGGCTATTATCCAACATATCACTACAGGAAAGGCTGATAATGCTGTCCAAGCCACCCATTATATCAATTCCACCATCACTACCCCTGTCTCTTCACAAACTGTGAGGAATGTTCTCAAGGCAGCTCATCTCAAGGCAGTAACAAAGAAGAAAAAGCCTCTTCTCTCCATCAAACATAGGCAGAGAAGACTAGCCTTTGCCTTAGCTCATCAACACTGGACTGTAGAGGACTGGAAGCATGTTATATGGTCAGATGAGACCAAAATCAATAGGATTGGGTCAGATGGGAAGGTGTATGTATGGAAAAAGAAGGGAGATGGCCTAACAGACAGAGAGGTTAATGGGACTGTCAAGTTTGGAGGAGGTTCTTTAATGGTATGGGGCTGTATGGGATGGAATGGTGTGGGAATGCTTGCTGAGGTTGAGGGGAAGATGAATGCTGAGCAGTATGTGGACATTTTAAATGACCACTTGCTGCCTAGCTTGGCAGAATCAGGGATTGATGAAGAAGATATCATTTTCCAACAGGATAATGATCCCAAGCACACATCCAGAAGAGCTAGGGAATGGTTTGAAGAACATAACATCAATGTTCTTGACTGGCCAGCACAGTCTCCTGATGTCAATGTCATTGAACATCTCTGGGGAACACTCAAGAAAAAGCTTCAAGCCTATGAAAACCCCCCTAAAGGAGTATGGGAGCTTTGGGAGAGAGTAGCAGTGGAATGGGGGAAGATCACAGCTGAGGATTGCCAGAAATTAATTGAGAGTATGCCTAGAAGGATAGAGGCAGTAATTAAAGCCAAGGGAGGTCATACAAAATACTAGAATACCTGGTTATTACTGTAAAATACTTGAGTCAAAAAACTGTCCGCATGAGTCACCATTTTGTGAGCCTTGTATCTCCACCATATCTCCACCGATTCCCACGGTGTAGGGCTCAAATGAAAGCCCTGAAGCCATACTACAATGTGGTATAAGCATGTTTTTGAGGCATTTGTTTGTTCTCACACAATATTATAGATAGTGAAAAATGCCAAAACATACGGACGGTTTTTTGAGCCACTGTATCCTCAGCGCTGCTGGCAAGAGTGATGGACTGGTTCATGAGCTTGACCGTCAGTAGGTTTTGTTCAATGAGCCTGTGTCTACTCTGAACAACAGAGTACTTAAGCTACAGACTCATGCCCACCTTTGGACGTGATACCATTCGAAAGTTTGCTTCAAATACATCTGAAATGAAGAAGATGGCTGCTCGTGACTTTGATGACATTCTTCAGGTAAGGTTCAACTTTCTTTTTAATGGCTCTCCATGATGCATATGCCTTCAATCAGTGTGCCATCCCGGTATTTGACGGCCTCCTGCCAGAGCCACACAACAGAAACGTCTTAACTCTGCTTAGTACGTGCGCAAGCTGGCATGCCCTGGCAAAACTGCGCATGCATACCGATGAGACGCTTAAACTCCTTGACGTTGCAACCGCTACCCTGGGAAAGCAGTTTCGCCATTTCCAGAAAATTACCTGCTCGGCTTTCAAGACTCACGAACTAAAGCGGGAAGCAGAGCGTCGCCAGCGCCAGAAGTTAAGGAACCTAGTTGGCAGCGGAGAGGCAGTGGCGGTCAAGTCAACGCCTCAGACAGTTCAGCGACCAAAGACATTTAATCTACAAACCTACAAGCTCCACGCCCTGGGTGATTGTTCCACTGCTATATGTACGTGGCTCAAAAAAACCGTCCGTATGTTTTGGCATTTTTCACTATCTATAATATTGTGTGAGAACAAACAAATGCCTCAAAAACATGCTTATACCACATTGTAGTATGGCTTCAGGGCTTTCATTTGAGCCCTACACCGTGGGAATCGGTGGAGATATGGTGGAGATACAAGGCTCACAAAATGGTGACTCATGCGGACAGTTTTTTGACTCAAGTATTTTACAGTAATAACCAGGTATTCTAGTATTTTGTATGACCTCCCTTGGCTTTAATTACTGCCTCTATCCTTCTAGGCATACTCTCAATTAATTTCTGGCAATCCTCAGCTGTGATCTTCCCCCATTCCACTGCTACTCTCTCCCAAAGCTCCCATACTCCTTTAGGGGGGTTTTCATAGGCTTGAAGCTTTTTCTTGAGTGTTCCCCAGAGATGTTCAATGACATTGACATCAGGAGACTGTGCTGGCCAGTCAAGAACATTGATGTTATGTTCTTCAAACCATTCCCTAGCTCTTCTGGATGTGTGCTTGGGATCATTATCCTGTTGGAAAATGATATCTTCTTCATCAATCCCTGATTCTGCCAAGCTAGGCAGCAAGTGGTCATTTAAAATGTCCACATACTGCTCAGCATTCATCTTCCCCTCAACCTCAGCAAGCATTCCCACACCATTCCATCCCATACAGCCCCATACCATTAAAGAACCTCCTCCAAACTTGACAGTCCCATTAACCTCTCTGTCTGTTAGGCCATCTCCCTTCTTTTTCCATACATACACCTTCCCATCTGACCCAATCCTATTGATTTTGGTCTCATCTGACCATATAACATGCTTCCAGTCCTCTACAGTCCAGTGTTGATGAGCTAAGGCAAAGGCTAGTCTTCTCTGCCTATGTTTGATGGAGAGAAGAGGCTTTTTCTTCTTTGTTACTGCCTTGAGATGAGCTGCCTTGAGAACATTCCTCACAGTTTGTGAAGAGACAGGGGGTAGTGATGGTGGAATTGATATAATGGGTGGCTTGGACAGCATTATCAGCCTTTCCTGTAGTGATATGTTGGATAATAGCCCTTTTGTCAGTAGAGGTAAGCTTGGATGGACGTCCTCCACAAGAGTTTTCCTTGTCTGGGTGGCTTTCTTTGATGAACTTGGCCACAGTGGACTTGCATATTCCAGTTCTAGAGAAAATTTGGCAAGCAGAGAGGCCAGCATAAGACAGAGAGAGGATATTATCTCTTTGAGCAGAGGAGATGGCTTTCACGGTGATTATGACTATGATACATGAGATATTCTGGTTTATATAGTTAGATATAGTCATAAAATAACATAATGACACCACTTTATAATTTATATAATAGTGGCATGATTTTTATGGTGTCATAAATAATGATTTATATAGTTTTAATATACACTCAAAAAACTGTCCACATGAGTCATCATTTTATAAGCCTTATATCTCCACCATATCTCCGCCGATTCCCACGGTGTAGGGCTCAAATAAAAGCCCTGAAGCCATACTACAATGTGGTATAAGTATGTCCTTGAGGAATTTGTTCATTCTCACACAATATCATAGATAGTGAAAAATGTCAAAACATGCGGACAGTTTTTTGAGCCACTGTACGTATCAGGTGGATAAACAGGGCTTTCCAGACCCCAAGCTCAAACTCATGCAGGAGGTCTATGATGAGCATAGCAAACAAATTGAATCCAATGCATCCCAGCCTCTCTGAAAATGCATTCTAAAAGGCAGCGGTCAACATTCATACAAGAGTTTAGCATTGATTCAAACTCACAGAGGTGGGCACCAACGAGTGCTCTTTCAGTAGGCTTTCAACGGGGTTGCTGCGAACGCCATAGCCACCGTCATAAATAAGTGAGCGGGAGGTGGCGATTTTACTTTGCCTAGCATGGTCATCTACGCGCAAGAATGCGGGATTTTGGGATGAGGCATCTAGGGCACAGGCACCCACCCAGATTGCATATGGTAGCTATTAACACCCTGACAATGGAATGAGCAACACATTTAGTTCATCGGCTCTCTAGGTATGAAATTTGACTCACTTTTCTGGGTAGTCAGCAGAATATGTAAATATCCGAGGGTAAAAGCGACACTCGATTCCATCACAACAGCGTACCACAATTCCGTGTTTGCACGCTTCAACAAACTTGCTATCCAGTAGAATCTTCCACTGTGCGTGATAAAGTTCCCTATGGCAGTGTGCCATAAAGTCAGCACTGGGGCCTTTACCGCCAAAGTGCTTTATAGCAAAATCTTTAAAACTATCTGGAAGCTAGAAGATGGCGTGGGCTTGAGTACGAAAGTAACTAAAGAGGGTATGGACACCTACATGGTTGAAGTAGGCGACATGGCTACATAGACGGCAAGAAGGCTTGCACCTTCTGTACTTCGACTCGTTCCCAAAAAACATATAGCAGGGCCAGAGTTTTGAATTGCCAAAGGAAGCTAGGTGGGTTGAGTCGGACCAAAACATGAGGGTGACAATCACATGCTCTAGGGTACACCCAGGCTCTGGTGGCGACTCCTGAAGTTCATGGTGTGCCTGGATGAAGGCATCAGAAGTATAGAGTTCACCATGAACACGAATGGGTGTCTCAGACTGTCCGTTATTCCAAAGTAATTTGTAGGGCTGGTAGTGGAAGAGTCGGTCATGCTTTTCATTTCCAAGCTTTTCCTTGATGACGGATACCAGCGATCAATGATAAAATTCTGTGGTGAGGTAATCGTGAATGCCTGAGCCATCCGCACGATTGTGAACAGGTATTGTAATCTTGATTGGGTTCTTCTTCCATCCAGCACCTTCAAAGAGTGTGCGCCCCTCTGCATCTTCCACAGTAGATCCAAGCTGACAGTTGATAAAGTTCCAGCGCATGGTACAGATATCTTTGGGCTGAAACTCAGGATCGCCGATAATCCGTAAGAGTTCCATGAAGCTCTTTTGCGACTTCTGGATACCCCCGTTCCAATACCAATCACCAAGGAGAAATGAGGACTTATTTGGGTACGGATAGAAGGTGTCTGGGGCCTCCAAGCTGTCATGCTGCATTATAGGAGTGGGCATACTAAGATCGAGACATTCTAGGTCTAAATGTGTCAGAGTGAGGTTCTTCAGAGTTATAACCTCTTCTGGGTTGTGCGTTGGCAGGCGATTGCTGTAGTACTGACACAAAAGTCCAAATACGTTAGGAAATGTGCGGAAGAAGTGAAGTCTGCGGGACAGCAGTGTACTTGCATCTGAAGTGGGCAGGGGATCTGCCACCTCGGCCATGGGCGGGGGTGGGGGTTGAGGAAGAATATCTCGAAACCGCACAGGCAGACGACGATCAAGGCGTCTTGGGCGACGCTCAGCCAGCGACCGTCCGTCATCAATGACATGCGAAGATTCTGCAGGACTGCACCCATCCTAACAGACCGTTTCAATCTCGGTGAAAAGCAGGACTTTTAACAACCCTATAACACTCACATCATTTTCATTTCCAGTGCCTGGTCCGGATCCTGGATTACGCTCTATGCTGCCGACAGTAGTCTCATCAGAGCTGAATTCTGAGCTGGCAAACCCATGATCCAGCCCCGGGCTTGCCCCGCTTTCTCCTGCTGGCCCATGTGATGTCCAAATTGCCACGTCTTGGTGAAATGTTGAGGAGGAAATGAGTTTGGCTGTCATGTTACGTCGGCCTTCAAGGCATGGCCTTTTTCTTGTGGTCCACACCTCTTTCACCTTGGCTAGTGCACTGGAAAGACGTTTCTTCCTTTTTTGCAGGTCCTTTGATGGTTTGCATATGTGTTCAGCTGAGCAAAGCTTCATCCACAAGGGCAGATAGTTGAGTATCCTTCCGGAGTCGCAGAAGAGGTTTCTGAGGATGGAAAGAGCCATTCATTGTAAGTCAGTGAAGCACGTCAAGCCAGCAGCAGTATCACTACGGTCACTTGGAAGTGGTATGGGATAGTTTGACAAGGCGCCTTGCGGTCTCAGGCTGCTTGTATCCTGAGAAAACCAATCATGCTGTGTCGTTTTACATTTGTGGAAGTGAATCCAACTAGAGCGCTCACTTAGGGTTCAGGAAAGCTTCGAAACATGAACGTAAACAGCCTACAAATTTTAATTAGGAAATAGACCCAGAGTTCCGTAAAACAGGACCAACTACGCACTGGCAGTAGGTAAACACATGAAATAGTATAAAAGCCCTGAGGACAGTGAGACTCAGAGCAGTTGTACAAGTTGGACCTTCCGGCATACTATGGCTCCTGATCGTGTACACGCCAGTATTGCAGCTGATGAACTTAAGTGAGAGCATCGGCGAATGAAGCTTGCAGCTCTAGTCAGCAACCAGAAGAATGCCATGCTCGAACTGGATGAGACCGGAAAAACACTGTGTGTGTGGTATTGGTGCGTTAGCCAAGTTATGAATATCTTAGACATCTTACCCACTTTTTTGCATGGATCCAGGCCAGTTAAGGACGATGGAGAGCGCGTCGTTCCTTCTGACCTTGTAGTGTATCGCAAATCTCACCAATTCCGAGGACCACACTGCCTATGCTTGCTCTTAGATGAACATGATCCTGGTAATCACCATGAAGTGGCAATAGTGATGGTAACTCAGGGACCAAATGCAGGAGAGTACCTTGCCTGTTGTGCATCGAGCAAGTGTGGTTATTTTGGTGAGTCACCCCCATGCTAGACAGCCATGACCTGTTCAGATTGCCTGATGAATAATTTCATTCAGCTTTCATCGAGAAATTACATGTTTCAATCGGGTTACCTGTCAAGTGTTACCCAAGACGACGTGAGCTACACCTCTGTCAAGATGTCAACCATTAGTAGCACCATTGAGCTAACGTGCTTCTTCATAATGCAGGCCCTGACGAAGCCAGGCCACTAGACATTGTGTTTGTTGATGGGAATGGTACATATACGAGCAAGCTAGGACGAGTCGGTGTGCAGTGAATTGATGCTTGTTTGTAAACATCAAACTGGCAGATGTTATCGAAAGGCGACAGCCTCGAGGAAATGACACTCACACAATGTTTGAGAGGCTTATGAAACTAGATTCCTTCACCCGACCCGGTCTCACGCAAGACGAATTCCGTCGTTTCCTTACAAGGTGCAATTGCTGCAAGCTCATCATGATGAGGCACATGTTTGAGCGCCATGACTGCGTAGGACAAGAGAAGGAAGGGGATGTGGAGATCATTGATCTGACTACAAGCGATGCCTATTAGTAACACAATATTTCGTTTACATGTGCACACCTAATCAATCGATCAATGGTCATACCGGTCATATGTGACATACTATCAGTTGTCGCAATTCTCGTTCACAAACATAGCACATACTAACAATCAGATTGTGGCTCCGCAATGAATAATGACATATATACATTATATATATATCAAAAAACTGAGTACTTCAAGATGGGGGCAGGAAAGGCTAAGGTACAAAAAGGAGAACAAACGTACACCATGTCAATGCGAAAAAGTTATAGTACGCGCCCTGACCAGCAACTGATGGGACACCGTCCTGTCAAGAAGATACATCTATGTCTGAATCAGGCACTACACTCGATACATCGCTATCTGCATCCTAAAATATCATGCCTGCAGGTGCACAGCCAGCCATGCGCAGTGCACCTCGGGAGATACCAATGCCAGTGTCAGCTTTACGAAGTTTGTGACTCATTTGTTGTTCCATATGACTGTAGAGTTGATTTTCAATCATGACGCGCTTCAGGCGTCTCCGGATAAGTCGACACTCTGCCCGACGTTCTAAGCGTTGAGCACTTATGAGAGCAATGGTGAGATCACTATCGTGATGTGTCTCCCAGTATGGGGGAAGGCATAAGGACTCCATCTAGTTGATTGTCATTGGTCATGCTACTTAGTATCTAGTAATAACAACACACACAGTTTGTGGTTCTTGCACGGCTTCGTGGGAGATAGGTGGAGAGGGGTATGCATTGCGAGGACATGATTGTGGCACGTTGCTGCGCCAGGCAGCACAATTCAAGAGGTTGGTTGTTTGGGAATTACCCATGAGATTCGGCAAAACAGTATGTGAGCTTTGACGACGTTCAAGGCAAGCGGGGGAGGTTGGTATAAGAGTAGGCTGCATAAGTGTGGAGGACATATTGTCACTGGGAACTTGAAGTTCTCGTTTCTTGTTTACTGCCCAATTCTCTTTGATTGGCTTGAAATACTTGAGCAAAATTCACGGGTTATCCCGAAGGCTCACACACTGTACACCTACCCTCTGCAATGCCTGTTGTCCACGTTGTCTGTTGTAGAATTACTAGTCACATGGAAGTCTTGAATCCAATCATAAACGAACTGCTATCCATGACACTTTGTGACCAGTATTCATATCCGTACATTTAGATTGCTGGTCTCCAGGTAGTTGGTTCGCAATTCGAACCGCAAATCCAAGTTAGTAATGTCCCCCAACTTCCAAGTATAAATTAAATAAGCCCGCAAAACAGTGAACAGAGTCATGATGTGCTAGCGCTGACCATCTATTCATATTTGTACAGTACGATCACCGTATCTCTCCAAATTTCAGCTACAAATCTAAATTGGTAATCCAGGCCAAGCCCCATGATCAAGACTCAGATCTACTGCCAAATCTGCAAATCACCGCAAGCTGCCGAGCATGGACATGTAAGTTTATAGTTATACGTAAAGGGTTAAATTGACCACCGCTTCCGACACTTTGTATTTAAAGTGTTGCACAACTCTGCCTCAATATAATATTCTATACATACTGTGAAGTTGAATGGTCAAAATTGGTGGAGAAATGATACTGACATATTGACTGATAAGCATCAAACACCGCGGCTGTTGAGCGGCCGCTGGAGTTTGCTTTAGGCGGACAGCGAACATGACATGATGTCACTACCCCATTGAACATGGGTGTGACTGTCCGAAGGTGTTATTGAAGGCTATTGAGGTAATAGGTGCCAGCGATAATCCAGACTTGCGATAACTGATAGTAAAGAACCAAGTCTCCTGCCGACCATCATTTGTCAAATGTTGAACTCCTCCTAACAAGTATTCATATTTGTACAATGATCTCGAGCCAGGAATCCAAATTAGTAATCACTCCCAACACATAATTAAATAAGCCCGCAACTTTGGTCAAAATGGGTGCACAACCTGGCCAACGCTATTCAATTTTGTGAGCCCTTGTCAAGGAATCTTGGCTCCTTGATCATACACATGTCTGACTCATGGACCTTTTTTTGACGCAAGTACCGACTTCAAGAAAGCTGACTGAATATGTAGTACAACAACCCATCTCACCGTCTGAGTAACTCATCATGTCCTCCGAGCCTCGTCCTAAAGTTGGCTACATCTACACACCCCCTTCGAATTCAAACAGCTACGTCTCAGATATTATAGAGTGGGTTGGCTATCCAGTGTGTTCTCATTTTTATAGTATTCTCGGTCGAACTGATGCTATTTTAGCAATTCGACTTTGACAATGTCAAGAACTCGTTCTTCAAAGTAGCTTATATAAAGGAAGATATCATACAGACTTCGGGCTTGGAGACTGTTTTCCATCCAGTATATGTCATGGTATTCATATCCCAGTCTACTCGAAAATTCCTGTTAAGACCCTTCACAGAATACTGATGAGCTTGCAATGTCAGGTAAGTGTTTCTATCAAGGGTGATTGAACCGCTAACCCACTGCTTGTGTTTCCCTGGCAGCAAATGGGATTCATCATCCCAAACGGATGGAAAAAGATGTGTATGTATACAGATGAAGAATTCGCCACACTGCCAGCCATACAGGTACCTACATCTAATATTGCAACGAATGCAACAATTGATTCTTTTGATACTAGAAGGTCGTCAATCCACAAGACACAATGATCCCCTTGAGTTACAGCGCTGATCCTGGTGATGAAGACTTCATGTCAGCCATCAGTTCACTAAGTGAAGGGATATGGATGGGCAATAACACAACTGTGTTTGAAGCGCCTCCCCTTGCCCATCCCACTAGTATAGGCTTCGGGCAACTCTCACTAGCTCCGGAAACGCTACCAGCGTCCAAACCCCCTGCAGTTGCACCACATACATATGATGGGCCCGCACTCCTGCTCACCACTCTCATTCCACTGCTGATGTTCATCACAATGCCAAATGTTGTTGAGGGGCGCTATATCTCGTGTGACCCCCAACAGTTCCACATCAGCATCAAGTACACCCAGGAATATCTGGAGAAGCACTTCGTTGCAACGTGGGTGTGCCTCCAAGATGCCAGGACTTGGTGCAAACATTACTTGAATATGTTCGGCTTGGAGACAAGCCAATCTTACAAGGACTGATGTCTTCGAGTGGTAGAAGAGTTGGTTACCATTTCGAAGAGTTGCGGTCAAGCACTGGAGAAAGGTAGGCACCAACATGAATAAGCTCCTCTACCTCCGAGTCGAGTCGCTCATGTTATATCAGGGCTTCAATGCAGTCAAACCGGCCAATGAAAGGACTTGAATATATTCGACGCTATCGGATTGGTCTGTACTGGTTCTATTCTAGTAGTCATAGCTCTGAGCATACCTACAGGTAATAAGCGAGCGATGTGCATTCATCAAGAGTTTGAAAGCCAGCTCAGCTGCCTACATCGACAAATTGGATAGAGCTTCCATTGGAGGTTACGATCTTCTGAGCAAATCCTCCCAAAGGATTCCAGGTTACATCAATGAGCTTACTGGGTTGACGTCCTACAGAAGTGTTGTGACGTCGATTGACTTTACCTGTGATGACATTGGGGTATCATCATCTTTTTATGAACATTTTCTGACTATGCAACTGATATTCAGTGTTTCAGAATGCTTATTGTAGGTCGACAATATTGATATCGGTTGCACAGCAACTATTGCGACCAGTTGTCGATGGTAGTAACATTTCCATGCTGGATCTGTTCTTTGACGACTACAATGAAATTCCAGAACAACTCCTATCGACTGTATGTGCTATGGTATGTACTGTTGTCGACAACTTGGTATTTAACACTCACCCCTGTCTACAGTACATTGTGATGTTCAGGCGTCACCTTGTCACCAACCCTGGCAATTTACACACCGTGGAAGTGCGTGACGAGGCAGTCCGCCAGTTACATATGCTCAGGATGGCCCGCCAGGGCACCAGTAAGGGCGCAATCAAATTAAATTCTTGGATCACTACTCGTGATGGAACAGGTGGCTGGTTGACTGACCTGTGAGTAAACTTGTTTCAAGTCTTCCCCCACTGTCTCATGTGTGCATTGTAGCCGAAACGCGCTGACGTTAGCAAACAGCCTAAAAGGCCCGCCGGGTTGTCCAGAGCTGGAATGACTGAATGTTCTGGAGCATCAAAGACGAAGAATACGTCACGGCGCCACTACAATTCATAGACTCTCTTTGTACGTACTGTAAGCACAGAGTCACGGTGTAAACAATTGTTTTCAGGAAGGTACGAGGGGCTACTAACATGTCGCCAGTGTCTGGAGTGGAATATCTACTGTCAACGGCTGTGTTATCCAGTTCACATTCATTACATATATCAAGCATGTGCAATAACTCTCATTAAAGATGCACCCTTTTTAGGAGAAGACTTCTGGTATGTAGTGGTGCTGGATATCGAGGATAATGAAACGGAATCCCTCTCTTTGGTTAGTCTGAGAGTGCATGTAAGTCATATCCTGTCATATCATTTGTCAACGAATGAGATTCAATTGCAAGTTAATGAAAGTTTACGTTGAGGTCATACTATTAGAAGCATAAGTAGTGCACGCCGGGTCCTGACAGAACTCATGGTTTCAAACTCAGATTGCTGAGTCAGCACTACACTTTGTCACCGAGCCTATCTGAAACTGTGGGAGTTCGGAAGCATGCACTGCCGCGGTCCACCGTCAACAGTACAACTTGAAGTCACTGATCCTACCAGTAACAGGGCACTCTCAAGGCAGTCTTACTTTGACTTCGCACCTTGTGCATATCATGCTGACGATTTCTACACGACAATGTTTGCCAAACTTCCATAGACGCTAACAGCACCTTTTCGATTATGATTGAGCAATGAGGCAAAGCCGCCACCACTGGTGGCGTTTTGCAGTCGCCCCCAAGGAATATCTGAGCTGTGTAGAACGAGGGTGAGTTTGTGATGCCTGCTTCCATCTGGACTTTGACTAATGACAAAGTTGTCAACTGCAGCACATAGCTGAAACTGACGGCTACCGGGACTGCCTGAGACTAGTACGCATATCTTTTATGTTCTCCCCACTCTTCTGCGAGATCATCGAGTTCAGCAAGGTAAGTAGATTGTCTATTCAGTAGTGCCGATCTGACGTCTGATCCATTCTCTAAGAAATTCCATGCTTACCTACTGGACTCAGATAAAGGAGTCGATGTCCTTGCATATCTTCTGTGCTGTTCACTCGAGATCAAAGATAAGCCGTGTACATCTTCTTTAGCTATCTCTTGAGCAGGTATATATTTCAATGAATTTTTAGAGCAAGATGGCCTTTTCAGAGCGCTCTCATACCTCATTCAGACACTATCAGCTGAGTCTGCATTCAGCAACAAGCTCTCGTCACCAATAAATGACCAGATACCGACAAAATGGGTATCTCAGGGGGCATTACATGGGGCTGCTGGAGATTTCATGATTACTGTGAGCGAACAAGTAACTTTTACATTTGTAGAAATTAACCCTTCATAGTCAACATACTCCATCATTGCAACTACTCAAGGTTCCTTGAATTCCAAATACCCAGCACTTGTCATCAGCGGACTCTCAGACAGGTGGGTCTTGGTTTGTTCATGTCCACCCAGACCAGCTTCAAGGTCCTCACCAGAAAATGAAGTAGACTCAATATCTGAAGCAGTGGTGAAGGCAGGATTGCCTTCGTTCTTCAGAAGGCGCAATTTCTGCTGGTGCGCATCCTCCACGGACACGCGCTCCTCACGTCTCCACTTTCGGAGAATAGTCCAACAACAAGTACCAGGGACTATACCAGCTGCATCAGAAAAGGCGAGAAGCAAGATGAAGGCTTGGTGGTCGTTATCGTCGGACACAGTTAATGGAGATCACGTAGCTGCGGCATTTTGCTTGAAGGATGGGAAATGCTCACTGGCAAATCAGACTCGGAGGAACAGTTGATCAACGAGGTAAGCTGGTATTGATCCTCCCTCTATTCAGCGTCCTGATCCTGATCTCATATCACTGCTTAGTCTGTACTGTCCATTTTCCCTGGGCTGCTTCAAATTTCCAGCCCTGCTCGCACTTAGTAGAATTGAGATTACCACAAATCCGAGTTTGGACTTCTTGCTGAGTCCAAGGGATATTTGGCAGCACCCATCCAGCGGAGTACGTATACGGCCAAGCACACAGCTAAACTAAATCTCCATGCGAGTCCTCTCCACCAATGAGAGCGCTCGCTTGGCCGCTTAAGGCTGTGGTAAGTCGTTATTTCATTGACCACTATTACTAAAACAGATTTGAGTCGCCCCCTCAAACTGCGCCAAATACTACTGTAGCCGAATGGTATTTGACTTTAAACATCACCGGGGCCATGAGATTCAGAGCTGATTCTCATCTTGCCTCTCGCATTCCACTTGTCATGTCCGAGGAAGAGCAATCTTGCGGCCAACATCGCAAACAGGTTGATGCCCTTCAACTCGGTCCCAGGAAAAGGCCGTGAGTGATTTTATACTTGCAGCAGGCGATTGCTACTGATGCTCTGGGATTGTAATACAGGAGCGCAACTGATCCGTTGGTACACTACGGACATCATTTCAGGCGAATGATCCATGCTCTGTGCAACTTCCAAGCCCTTCTCACCAATGGAATTTTACTGGATGGGAGAATTGGCAGGGACTCCAGATGAAAACTTCACCGCAGAGTATTTTATTTTCCTACAGCACTATGTGCAGTGCGTCTAATCATGTGTATTTTCTCAGGGAACGGCGCGAGCACCGTATTTTTCAAGAGCTCCTCAAGTCTGTAGCAGGCCTGGAAGAGCAGTTGATGCAAGGTGGAGATGATGAGGTTGACCTCATTGCAGAGTTAGCAAGTGTCATAGTTTATATGTCCCCGAGTTAATGACTTATCCCACATATCATCAGCTCACCAAAGGTGCATCTGGAGCAAGAGGTGACGACACCAAAAGTCTCAAGGGCAGTGTGCTCGACTGGATCACCCCAAAGGGACAGAGCCTTGTTCCTCCTCTTACTCGCAACGTGAAAATTGACCGCGGTTTTCATCATGAACGGACAGGCGCGTTGCTCTGTCCTGCTGGCCTTGACTGGTCCAACCTAGAGTAAGTGATATGCCTCTTGTCTATGGCATAAAGACTGATGGGGTCCAGGACGAAAACCAAGCTACAAAGTGGTGAAATGATTGTGACTGGAGACCAATGGTCATTGTTCTTATATGCCGACTACCATTATGACTTGGAGGATCCGTGGAATGGCTTATTTCGAAGCGCCCTGCTAGTCTGCATATGATATAAGCTCCGCGTCGCTTCTAAATTTCTTTGTACTCAACAAGATTCTTAGGCATATAAACACGTTTTCACGTCCCCCAGTTCTGTGGATAGAGAACCAAGGGCAACTCGTTCAGGCAATGCCTGAATTCACGGAATGACAAGAGTTACTCTGCCGTCCATCACATATATTGCAATGCAGGTGAGTCTATCTTTCGGATCCTTACTTTTCTCTGATTGAACATTCCTTCCAGGTCCAATTCGCCCTTACCTCATCCCCTGTGTTCTCACGTACAGACACAGTCACTGACTCTGAACGGTTCTACAACTCCATCTTAGATATTTTCAAAGACCCAGATGAGAAACAAGAGGTGGACGACCTCGTCGTCTGGTGGAATAGGTGATTGGTGGCTTGGAAGTAATACATTCGTCCTGCTGATCCTCACATTTTATAGGCAAATTTTTCCTTCGTATTCGACTGCTCAATGTCCACTTGTTAAGAATAGTGCGCTGGCAAGGATTCGAGAAAGGCGGGCAAGAATGAAAGAGTCGGGTTCAGTCCCTGGTGTGGCAGCTTGAGTGTGTAGCATACAGTTGGCATCTGTAGTAGTTGACTGTACCTGGCGAGAGCTAAGACAATCCATGTTACCATTATCTAGCTTTTGATGCCGATATTGTGCAGAGTCTTCAGACTGAAACCTGATCATAACATCCACTCAGATCTCTATGATTTTACTGGTGATGCCAATCCAGATAGTTTCGATGTAACGATATCATCTCGGTAAACTATGAACTGTGTTGGCTGCCTGACACTACAGTTATAGTGTATGTCATTTTGAGATTCTTGCTCCAAATGTGTCACGCATGATTTTATTGGTCACAAGTGCAAGAAGTGCATTTGTGGGAAATACTTTTAAGAATGATGCCAATTGGACATAGGTTTGTGACACTCGTCTCTTTGGTGTAATTTTGTATGTTACATAAACACAAGCACCCATTGTATGCTCAGATACTAGAGTTGATGGAATGTCACAAATATACTGCTTAACTTCCTTGCCATGCAGACACTTCCCTACAATCCCCATCATCATCATGATATTTTGAGAGTTCTGTCAGGACAAGCATACATTATAATCAAAGAGACTACAGTCCATGAATGTACCGGGATTGCAAGGCAATGGCAATATATATATATATTTGATGGAACCTTGATAAGTGAAATCTCACCCTTGTATATTTGGCGCGTCCTGCCATGTCTATCCTACCATATAAGACTTAACAAAGTGACCTATCATCATTGCGCTTATTGTACCGATTTTACATGCTATAATTGTTTATATATCAATGAAATTTCAGCATTGGATTTCTGATGGTGCATTGGTGAGTATGTTGTGAATCGGGGCTGAATTACTGACTTACAATTGGTAGTTTCATGAACTCATCTATTGCATTTTGGCCCACACGGGGGTACCAACCATTTCACAAGTCCCCATTCCCCTGCGTCCGTAAATGGCGCCCATGGGTCTAGACCTTGAGCCTCTTGTTGGGCTCTGATGTCATGGAACATACTCTCTGCGCAGCCGAGCATTTGCGCTACTTGCCCTGGGTATGACTGGATGAATCGCATCCACATCCTTTCCTCATCTTCTACTTCTTCGACTTGGACACCACAATGCTCCTGTATTTGTGGCCCTTCCAGTATGACATCCCCCTGGCCATCAAACTCCCAAGGTATGTCTCCATCGAAGTAGACATCCTCAGGTTGGTTATTGTTGGGTGTGGCCTCTTGTGTGGCTTGCTCATGGTTGCGCAGCTGGTCCATGTGTTGCTTACAGGCTACAGTCCAGCTTATATGAAGGCTAACGGCCCTTGCACTCTGGAAGTTGCCTTTGAGGCAAAAATTGCAGCGGTGCATGATGGTATGGTCGAGCAGGAGGTTCAAGGTTCACAAGCCAAAAAAGCCGACCCATAAGTGACAGTTCGATCGAGTCTCACCTGGCTGACTTGTCATCCATCGGACATCAAAACTTTTTCCTCAAGATCAGTGCGATCCCTCAAGATTGCAGTTTGCACATGACTTGACGCGAGCGTGTTGTTGCGCATTGATTGTTGATCGTGGTCTGCAGACGCGATGCGTCATTATAAAGGATGTGATGATAGAAAAAAGGTGCGCTGTGCCCCCTCATACTCATAAAATTTAGATTGTCTCATCCTCACGTTCAATCTACATCCAGAATGTCTTCCACTGGTCCTACTCGCCAAGCACTGAGTAATATTCTCAACAATACTGATTCAGCTCCCTCTCAGCGTCAACGCCGCAACCGCCGCCCTTCAGAGAAGGCTCTGTACCAAGGTATGCCATTTCTTATGTACTACCAATTCTATCACTAACTATATCGTTATATTGTACCTAGTCGAGGAGGACCAAGAACACTGTGAGGCATGCCGCACCCAAGTGGTCAAGAAAAAATTAAGGCCACCTGTAAAAATCGTTGTGGACAGAGGTGTGTTGTTGACTGTCGCATCGGTTGCCTGCCACCTAACTATTTTCAGGTACACATGACGGCACACAGTTTTCAACGCAGGCTATCGCCCTGTCCAGAGGTAGTGTACCATCCAACAGTCCACTAGATCTGCGTCCCTGGTTCAGCAAGGTCCCCCCATGAGAAAAGTACACCCCACGGCCAAAACACATCACACAGGTACATACACCAGCTCTGTCCAGAACGTCTGTGTCTGGGGGCTGGCAGGAAGACCCTCTTACAAAGGTGAGTCAGCCGCATGTTATAACATATATTTGACGTTGATGCCTTGTTTTTAAGGAGTCTGGTTTTGGCGATCGTGAACAGAGGTCCAATGGTCTCAGTGTAAGTCTCATTGCCTTTGCCTCAATTTTAGGGCACTGATCATTATGTTGAAGCTCCAACCTGTGCCACGGAAGCTGACAGTGGCACGTGCCAACGAGCTCATCCAACTTCGACAGGTGCAGTCCAATGGGTCCATAGGTGACGACATAGACTTGACCAATGGCGAGCAAAATGGACGATGGCGGGCAGTTTGACAACGACGAAGATGATGTGTTCACCAGTGGAGAGACATACCATGGTGAGGGTAACAACTATGAGGGTGAGTGGTTCAGTATCATACACTTGAATGGCAGCTGATTGATCTTGTAGATTTGCACCACTTGAAGCGTGTTGTGGCTGCCACCCTCAGATGATGAGGGTGACAGCACACAGAGTCATAAACGGATGCGCGAGTCTGAAGATTCGCCTTCCCCACAGCAAGGTGAACAGCGACTTCCACGCAAGATTCGTCAGAGTAAGGGCCGTGGTAGCAGCCCATGATTACAAAGTAGCGGTGTGCAGCAACTAATCAAGTATGCGATCAGCCATTTTTGTGCCCGGCTCGCATCCGAGTATGCCTATCCGGATCGCATGACTCAAGTCGTGTGGGCGAAGGAGGCCTGGAAGGAGGCATGTAGCTGTTAGAGATGGAGATGGGATTCAATGGCAAGATCATACAGATGGTACGTGATCGATTTCTATTAATTCATCTGCCTAATTTCTTGTTTAAGATTACCCAGCGCACATCGCATCTCACCAGTGAGGTGAAAGCGAAGGTTCGGCCGCTCGTTGAGAATATCTATGGGTTTGAGTCCACCAATCGGGAGTCCATCAAGTGTAGGAATCGCAAACGTGCCCGTCAGCTCAAGGATAAATTTGGCTTGTGTTACCGGGTGCGTTAATGATATCTTGAGTCATGTTTTGTACTTATATTTGGTTGGAAGGACCTCGGGGACAAAAAGAACAATGTCCCTCACAGTGGCCTCTTCCGGTCGAGGTTAAATCAGCAAGCGGCAAATTTACTCTTGTACCGCAACAAGAAGGATGAAGGAATCGTTTTCAAGAAGTTTTTTTCGCCGTTTCCAATGCCAGCCCTGGCCTTGGTGTACACCGCAGTAAGTCATGCTATTGTCTGTTGGCTTCAGATGGTGATATTGTCAGCTGCAGGCTAAATGCTGCATTGATGAATGGTCTGACGGCGAATGAGCCCCTTCAGTGACAAATCCCGTATTATACGGGTCACCCGACCTACATAATATCCCGTGTAATACGGGCCAGCGGATTATGGGCCGATGTTATGTATATTCCCGATGTTGACGGGTGGGCCGGAGGCATATTATTTCCGATGGAGACGGGTGGGCCCATCTATGCTGATGTTATATATATCATCGACGATAGCGGATGGGCCGGGAGAAATATTATTATGGAGATGGGTGGGCCCATGTGGGTAATATGTAGAGTAGGATTGACATATATTATAGACCTGAGGAGAGATGTATAGCAAATAGTATTATATAGACGTGTGGGCCGACGTATTAGTATTATTTTGTAGACGGATGGGCCGAGGGAGCGGTGAATGAAATATTTATTAGATAGACGGGTGGGCCGACGTGGGGTCATATTAGATAGACGGGTGGGCCGACGTGGGGAATTCTACATAGATGGGTGGGCCGACGTCGGGTAATATTAGATAGACGGGTGGGCCAAGGGTGAGGTAATTATGTATAGATAGACGGGTGGGCCCAGATACATATCATATAGACAGATAGGCCTAGGTATTGTACATTTTTACGAGTTTCGAGGCTCGAGTTAAGAAAATTCAAATTTAAGATGATATACATTTTTGTTGTCTTGAAATACCGAGACCCGAGACCCGAGATTCGGCACTCGGTAGTCGGTGAAATGAGTACAGAAATACATAAGATAATACACATTGTTCTCAGAAATCACAAGTTTCAAATGTCGATTTGTAAATCACGAGTCACAAGTCTCGAGACTCGAATCACCAGAGTACCGAGTACTGAGAACCGAGTACTGACACCCGACACCCGGAATTCGGCACTCGGCATGCGAGACAAAAGATTGGAAACAAAACTCAAAATTCGAAACTCGAAAGTACTGACTACCGAATACCAAGTACCGAGTACTGAATCTGG
>NW_024540470.1:0-69347 GCF_016647625.1 Suillus subalutaceus | reverse complement strand
ATAAACGTTCGGATTTCGGTTTAGAAAAAGTTATGCAAGTTGAGACAAGCTATGGAGCAGAACATACCCAGCCTTGATGCGCTTGAAATAGGATCACGGATACTTGAGAGGTACATCAAGCGCCGTAACTCTCGCCACTAGGGTGACCGACATTCTCCAAATATGTATACGCCATACCAGACTAAGCACCATATTGCACGATCATACAACCATTTCGTACAGTTCCACAACCTGAATCTATCACGACAGACGTTTCAAGCAACTTGCATTCGCAGCCGAGACACCTCAGCTTCCCTCCGGACCAGAACATCATTGATGTTGGGTTGCATTGCCCAACATTAAGGTCTCCCTGAAGGCAAGCGGGTCAGTGGGATTGCTGTCACAACATGGCAGTGAAATATACCCAGGCGATGATTTAAGGTGATTTCAAGAATAGTCTTGATTAACTCCGCCTTCGCCTGTGAGCACAAAGCTTTTTCTCCTTCCCCTGAGAGCGTTCAAAAGTTTTGCTTCTTCTTAGTGCGTTCAAAAGCTTCTTTCTCCTTCTCCTTAGAATGTTCGAAAGCTTCTTTTGCCTTCTCCTTACATCAGGAAAAACCTCCCGGCCAAAATTTTGATAATCTTTGATAAATCCAAGAATTAGCTCTAATTAGCAGCCTTAGGGAATTAGGAAGATTATATAGTTTAGAAGGACTTTTTTACCCCCTCCTCAGTGTTGGATAATTATCAAGATTTAGCTGACTAGACATAATTGTGGTGAATTGCAGAAGCCGTTATTACAAATGTTGGTTCACAGATCACGCGTCCCAGGCAATGTTACAAGAACAAAAGACTAATATTGGATTAAAAGATGTGTTTAAGTAATCGCGAAACAGCTGATGACGAGGGTACGAGGAATTTAGGTACAATCACTAATGAATGCGGAAATACAGTAATGGATCAGAACCTAATCGTCGGCCATGCCATCCAGGTCGAGTAGCGACAGAGCATTTCGATGCTCACTGGCGAGATGATCATTGCCCTTCAGTTTCAAAGCCCTTCGAGTAGCGTCAGTATCCGGCATGTCAAACGGCACCATCCACACCGGCAAAACTTACTGCCATTCCCACACCAGATTCCACTGGTATCCTCGACAACTATGATGAATTAAATGCGCTCGTCGATGCGTTCACGTACTACATGAATGAGCATGACAAAGCGGCTCGACAGAAACGAGGAGGCGCGTGGTGAAGGCACAATGCCCAGGGTGGAGAGATGCGGAGAGGAGGACAAGATGCCGAAAGGGGAGAAGACGCAGAGAGGGGACGAGACACTGACTAGACGCCGAAAGGAGGACGAGACACTGAGAGCAGTGAGCGAGAGAATGAAAGACGAGAAAAAAATAAATAGAAGACTTACTGAGGATAATTTTGGGGCAAGGCTATAAGGTTAACTGTGAGGGTAGGCTGCACCAGGGCAAACACATTAGTACAATACAATGAACAAAATAAAGGACACACCTGGAGGCATGCGAGATGATGTGTGGCATCATGATGGTGGAAGGTTGAGAACGAAGTCGTTGAACTTGTAAGAAAAATTGATGTTTAAACGTGACACGTGAGACCGTGTGAAAAATGACGTGGTCAATTGTTGTTCAAGCAAAGTCGTTTGCCACTGTTCAAACGTGCATGCTCGCCGTTGCCCGCCATTCGCAGCTTGTGAGTGTGTCAATCCTCGTTCGAGCTCGGGCCATGTTGATCCAAGTCGTTGCCCGCCATTTACAGGAAGTGAGTGTGTGATCCCACTTCGAGCAAGAGCCATGCCGATCGAAGTCGTTGCCTGCCAGCTGTTTGTGAGCTGTGATCTCATTATTGTGTTGCTATTACTGACATACATTGTACCTATATCGAATGGTTCTCGTCGTTTCTGTTGGCTCCCGATCGACACCACGGCCTTTACAAGGTCTCGCATTCCTTGCTTGGTGGCGCAAAAGTGGCAAGCATTGTGCCATTGTCGAAGATCGTGCGGAGTGCCCATCTTCTACCGAATTTCGGTGCCGTCGTCCTGCGAGAGTGGTCGAGTGATACAGTTCTAGATGACTGTAACACTTTTGGTTGAACTCGTATCTAGATAGATACACTTACTGTATTTTTCAAATAAGTCTCGATAATTCCATTGTACATTATCGTCTTTTAGCCGTTTTATTCCTAAAACTTGAAATTAGATAGAATTATCAGAATAACATCGTTTAGCGCAAATTATTACAATTTTTGCCCAGGAGGCTTTTCCTGATGTAGAGCGTTCAGAAGTTCTTTGCCTTCTTCTTGAAGCATTGAAACAGTAACTTCGCCCTCCAAGCAGGCAAGGTCCTCACATTCTTTATATGCGTGGGCAGCAGTAGTCATAGTGTCTTCATATGCGCGGGAAGCAGTAGTCATACCATCTTCATATGCGTGGGTGGCAGTTGTCATAGGTGCTTCATATGCCTGGACGGCACACCTCAGGCATCAGTTCTCGGTGCCTATAAAGGGTCCAAGAGACCCGGTTTCTATGTTATGGGAAAGTGGTCTCTGAGACCCACCCTCCCCCCATCTATTAATAACACTTACTCCTAGCCCACCTCGCTTCCCTCGCGTCCCTCTAGCTCCACCCTCCCAGAACCCCTTCGCGCCTCTAAAATACCTAAAAACCCTCTCACGACACCTCTCGCAGACCTCTAGAAATATGTCCCATACCTCCAGCGCATCCCTCACGTGCTTTCCACAAACTTAGCGTTGGAGCCTTGTTGATACTTCTTCATACTGGTATGTCCTTCTCTTATCTCCACAATGTCGTCCTCCACACCTCATCCCACTCGCAAATCTCAGCTCACATCTTCAGGGCTAGGCCACCACTTTGTGAGCCCGAGGAAAGCTCGAGACAAACGGAAAACACAAACATTGATCAAGATACCGGGTGCGGAGGCGAAGCGTCGCCGACTTCTAGCTGAAATGCAGCAACTTATGAAGCCGCGAGGTGAAAAATCAGACCCACAAGTACTTTCTGCTGACCTTGCTCACGCTGGGGACTGCAATGATACCGCCCAACACATAAACGTTGATGATGCCCACCCACTTCACTCCGAGGACGTCGGAATGTTAGAACCTCCAAGTCTGACACCCCGGCAATTGACACGCCAGTCAAACGACGGATTTTGCCAGATAAATCAACCAACTCACTGTATTATTCCTGGACGGCACTTGTGCCAACCCTCGTCAACCATTTACTTCGCTATTTCGGACGAACCCAGGGCAAAACTCTAGAGATCATCCGCCCAGTCATATCTGCATGTGAGACAACATCGTGCTCACCCAAACAGACCACATTGGTTTGTTTATTCTTCGATCGTAAGCCTATCATTATGCAACAAAGACTCGGAGGTGTGCGTTGACATTTGTGTAGGATTTGAATCTATAGATGTACTAAGTTGCGCGTGCTCCAGTCTCCCGCAGGTTCTGGTCCACCATGGTCTATTCCCAACCGCTCCATCACAGCCTCGGATGGCTGTGTCTGTGGATCTACTTTCATTCTATCGCACATTGTTTGAGCGTTCATGTGATGCAATTAATGCTCTCGCATCAGCATTAAAGACTCATTATTCTCGACGGGGATTTCAGATGACAGACGCACAAGTAAGTTTCAATTGTGTATTTAAATTACTACTAACATGCTTTGGAAGGGCGGACTTATCCAGGACCCGTTTCGCAGAGGTCTCGGCTATGCTGTCCAGTGGTTTGACATACTGCAAGTCCAAGTCGAACAACAACTCGAGACCCTTCTCCAACAAAGCCGGGACCGCATCATGACCTTGCAAGCAACATCTGACGTCCCTGAAATTCATTCTCCTACCCTACATCCAGGTCGATGCGCGCCCCTTCTGGTTCAAAGATGCCCTGCTTGTTTCGGGGGCATACTTTATGGTAGATCCCCAGACGATGGAGGCGATATTCATGTTGCAACGGATGGGAATTTCCATCACCGCCACCGACGCGCAGCTGGCGATTGTCCACCCTTCTATGACCCTACATACTTTATCCCAAAAACCTTCGTTGATGGTATCGGCCGCCGGATAGACGCCCTACATAAGCATCCTCCAAGAACTTATGCTTCCCTCATCCCTGACGAGGCTGTGGACCAATGTGAAACTTCTTATGAGGCTGCTGACGGCAAGAAGCAGAAGACCGCGATGGATAACTTCGATGACACAGGTATTATGGCATTAATTTGTCGCCATGATATCCCGTTGTTTTTCGCTAACATCGATTCTCCTGGAGAACAACAGAAATACTCTGTAGCCCTCCTCCAACACTTGTTTTCATTACTCCCGCACCAGGCAACAGTTGTTGCTTTATATGACGTTGGATGTGTTCTGGCGCGATCCCTCGCAAAAGTATGCTATCACTAACGTTTAGATTGCTCGCTCACACCTCTCCAGTATGATATCCTTCCTGAAAGTATCACCACACGACTTCGTTTTGCGACGACTGCAATGCATGCCTACGGCCATGAGTGGGCATGTCAGCTCATTTATAACCCACGAATGTGCGTTGGGCTTGGCCTGTCCGACGGGGAAGGGACCGAGCGTCTTTGGTCGCGCTTTGTTCGCCTGATTGGTATTGAGAGGACCTCTTCCGTGCGTCCCGCCTCAATTTCATTATAACCCTATTCACGCGAAACCTTCTTTAGCGTCAACGTCGCCTCTGGCTGATTGATCGGCAAGCCGCAGCCATAGGGTCCGAAATGCGCGCTGATCTCGGTGATTGGATCAAACGTCGCCTTAGACGTGGCATCAAAGAACAAGGGTCTGCAGCACAAGATGTACTAGACCGATGCGAAATCCCTATCGACGAGTTACGGTCTCAGTGGTCCCACCAACGGCATTCACAGTTATCCATACGTGCTCGTGAGTTCATTTTATTATAGTGCATTAGTATTGATAAACGGTCCTCCAAGACGCTCCATCTCGCCTCAAGAAAGAGCTGGACACCGTGTTGGCCCTCCAGGCAGATCTCGATGCATCGGACAGAGCACTACAGACTACCAGAGTAATGCTAGAAAAAGAATCGGCCTCTGACGATACATTCGAAGCTCTGCTGAGCCTGGAGAGGGGACATAGTCGGCTAATGGACAAAGTTGAGGCTCTTTACTCATCTCTAAACGTTCATGATCGGTTCCCTGAACTTCAAGGGGTCAATCTTGATTTTGTTCGTACCCTTTTAATGGCGCGGGACCTCAAAATTAATGTTCGCAAACGTGCCGTTGCAAGCTTCTTCGAGTGGGACAAACTTGACCGCGCGTTGGAGGCGCCCAACAAGCTCTAGGTGAGTTCGAACCCCATTGTTAATTACAGTGGTATACTTTGTTAATTACCTACAGGCACTAAGCTCCATCAGCATACGCGCAAAGCTATAGCAAAGCGCCAACCTGCCCTCATGACCGCTATTCGAAAATTCAACTCCTACTGTGAACGGTTAGCTTCCCTTTACGAACCGAGTTGGGGGATTCCCCTGCCTTCCCCTCTTCCAACGAAACTTACGGAACTACGCAACGACCCTAAATTAATGGAAGATGTATGGATTACACCATCGGTAGGAGAAGTTCCCCGATGGTTGGAGGACTCACGCATCAGGGACGGTATACGTGCACTCCTCAAACGGGATCGATGTGAAGAAGAACATATCCGCCTCAGCATTGAGGCTGATAATCTTTGTCGTTTCTTTGGTGATGAGCTGGCAGCGCTCGAACTCGCTCTTCGGTTGCCAGAAAGGGAGTGGATTCTATTCTTCTAGCAACTTTTTGCTGATGTGTAATCTAACTTAGATGAACCGTTTGCTGTCCCATTACAGCAACGGCATGCTAATTTTGTCCGACTTCAATCTCGATGGTCCAATTCCTTAGCTTCTCCGGCATGCTTCGCTAGCCTAGTCAACAATGCACTGGAGGTAGCTACCACCCTCTCGGGAACCTCGCGCAGCACGACACTTCTTGCCATCAATGCTGGCATACCTGCAGCCAGATCTCGAGGGTGGGGATGAATTTTCCATTGCTGATCCTGACCATCCTCCTCCCATTGATTCTGAACAAACAGCGCTTGCTGACGTTCTGGAGGGTCAGATAGGCACGGTAGAGTGGGATGATGATGATGATGATGACTCAACTGATCATGTGCGCGAAGCTACTGCCGTCATTCATTGGGAACTTCCTGAGGTGGGTTGACATTTACTGTCAGGAATACGGCACTGATGTATCATACTAGAATCTTCTTGCGGATGATTTTAATGTTCCATTGCGTGAGCGCGGCATTCTCATATCAGGCAAAATTGTCTCCCGAGTACAACCTAGCTCGGATGGAATCCCGTATCAGATATTTGACCCTAGGGACATCGGTTTCCTTAGTTCTCCTACAGCACGCCTGAATGATGTATGCATCAACAGTTGTGCCATACTTCTCTGGCACTCTCAACTCAGGACATCGGGTGCACAATGCGCCATCCTCTCAACCCACGATCTTCCCCGTATTCGTTACAATGCGCCAGACAATGTCATTTGGCGCAATACATCATGGGTTCGTTATTGGGAAAAGGATATATGGGTACTTCCTATTCATCGTCCGTCGGGCATTGGGCACTGGGTGCTATGTGTCATCCGGCTGTCCACAAAAGAACTTCATCTTTTTGATAGCCTAGGTGACAGGCAGCCTTGGCAAAAGGACGTCGAAGTGGGTTCAATTTAAATCATGCGTTTGCGTTTGACTGATCGGATCTTAATGAAAGGATATAATGAGATTAATTGTTCGGTTCCTTGCTATTGCGCGCCAACACGAATATCGTGTTAATATTGACCTTGAAGGCTGGGTTGCTCGACCTTTGAACGTGAGTTTCATCCTCCATTTTTCACAACTTTGCCGACCACTTCGTGTTGTTTTAGGTCCAACGTCTTCAGAACAATGATTTCGACTGTGGTGTATGGGTTTTGGCGACAATTTTTGCTATTGTACGCGGCAAACATATTACAGGAGTACGAGAGCAGGACATGGACGATCTACGATACTATCTGCGGACTATGGTTCTTGCATTACCAGTTTACAGGCATGATTCGAAGTAGAGTAGTACAATAACAGGTATTATGGACTAAGACAATATGGATTCTGCCCAGTAACTAGCAAATCAACCTCCCTCTGGTAAGTTAAGATCCTCCGCGCGACCCATGGCGGTAGCACTCAGCCATAAGCTTGTGTCTTCCACATACCTGTAGGTTGTTAGCGATACGAGCATTCAGGTCATCCCAGCCTGCAAGCAACCTCTTCTGTGCGTCTCGAAGCTCCTCCAAAACTTCAGACCCCTCCTGCATCATACACAGCTTGACGATGAGCGCGAGATTCCCTATCCACACGCAAATTATGTCCGTGCATCACGTCAAAGAGATTCTGTAAAACGCTGTTCTTCGGGTGAGTCGGGTGGAGGCAGAGAATTGTAAGGCGGGGCTTTATCCCACTGGGAGAGATCCGAAACATCGATCAAGTCAGAACCATGGAGCGATTGGTGAAAGAGAATGATTTGGGAAGAGGAGGATTGGCAAACTGTGAGATTGAAGACGGTAGAGGGTTGTGCAGGGCCCTAGGAGTTGTATGAGGTCCGCGTCGACCATGACGTTTGGCGTAGGCACGAGCATTCTGAGCCTGTCGAATGATCTTGCCTCTGCCAAACATATCAACAACGTTGCAATAACAAGTCACTGAATGATACCTACCGTTTTGACTGTAAATATGATTCCGTATGTTGACGAGCAGCTGCTAGTTTTTCTTCCGATGTGAGGTACTTAGCTCGGCGGCCCATGGTGAGGTTAGTGATTGGACAAATAGTCAAAGTCAACCAAAGTTGATATGAACATCTCGCTGCTGTACCACCTAGTTACCTGTTGAAATGTGATATGGCCATCCACAATGAAGTTCTTGTCAAAATCTTTGTATGAGCATGATGGGGCGTGTTGCTAGCGTCGACGAGGCTAGTCCAGACAGCGTGATAAGTGGTCAATGCCTCTACATATGTCTTTCAAGTTCAGCACTATTGGTATCTTCAATCTCATTGGCTCACAATTGCCTCATGTTTATGAAGGATCTTAGCACGGTTCAAACGTTCAATCTTCTTTTATACCTCCATGTCTTAAACGACACCGCTCACAATGTACGTATCAAAATCCAAACAAGTGAGCAATGGCAAAAAGAAGATTCTAGCACTACATAACCCCAAGCGTGACATCTCTCAGCCCCACTTTACTTCAAAGGGACGCCAGAAGCTCATCCACCTCTGCCTCGGCTTCATCTTCCCCACGAGCAGTCCCATCAGAACTCTGCGAACCTTGCCCAATGCAGGTTATCTGCGGAATGAGCTCCTGGACGCTACCTACCAGTGACAGGTCTCGTCCTGGATTGAAACTCGACCTCCAGGAGGGTGGGGGGAGTGGGACCTCAACGAACATCTTGAGTTTCTGCCGGTGACATTGCGTGAGCCACTACAGGAGCGTGCACCAGATAGCGGCCCACGAGCAGGCCGGCACCATGCAAGAGATGATGCAGGATTTCGTCCACAAGACAATGGCCCAGGAGCTGGACATTGTGCAGAAGGTGGCTCAGGATGACCCAGGAGATGTCTCAGGAGAGCTGTGGTTGACTTTGAGGCGAGGAAGACCCAGCCGATCACATCGACCATTCGCATACCAGCGCCACCCATGGGTGTGGTCGGAATGAGGTGCAGGTGCTTCCTCGATGATGACACGGCTGCGGGAGGCCACAAGATTTGCGAGGGCACCTTGTTTGGTGATGGTCTTGATGGTGAGCAGGTTGTTCTTGAGGGCATCCGCAAAGACTCGATGCTCACGAAGCGAGAGGTCGTGGTACGCAACTATCGCAGATAATCATGCATGGCCTTCGATGATTAATCACAGATGCAGCATGCATGAGGCTGTTTGCGGGAGTAATTAAGTGAGGGCGCTGGGCGCTCGCCGCTGGCCAAATTTTTCACGCGGTCTGACCAAAAAGGAAAATTTGCTCGTCTGATTGCGTTGGTGGGATGACGGCTATTTGTAAGTTTCGTTCAACCACCGCACTCTCACCTACATCTTACCATTGTTTCCGCATCAGTTGGCAGTACGTTGGGTGGCTGTGAGTCTGTGACTCCATTAGTACGTTTCAAACTCAGTACTAGTTTTATTTTCAATCTGATTGAGTCTCGTTAACACCATTAGTGATTTGTACGGAACCCTCCTTGGAGCCTCGCCGCAAGAGGCACGATATTGTGAGTGTAGCTCTCTGACCCTCCACAGAGCCTTTGTAAAATCAATTCGTATCTCATATGTAGCCTCTCTATCAATGCTCATCTATCTCTTTTTAGTCTTAATGAACCGATGGTCCTTCCACCAAGCAACGCTGTGGTTATGCGTCTTAAGTATGAGCCCTTGGGGTACGTTTTCTTTCGCCTCCAGTATTCCCCTCAATTTTATTTAGCATCTTGTACAATTCGCCCAAAAACAGATCTCCTCAACGTTACCCTCGTTGAACGTCCCTCTGTTCTGGTAAGCAACATTCTTTCGTGTTACTACTTGGAATGATGCCTATGCGCATGCTGCCCTCAATTTTAGTATTTTACGCGATCCGCTCAACAGACAGACCACCTCGACGTTACCCTCGTTGAACATACCCCCGATCTGGTAAGCGACACCCTCTTGTGTCAGTATGATGTCTATACTTACGATGCGCTGGAGATCAGGTTTCAAACTTCTCACTCCGATATATTCTCGCCATCGCCTGTTGTATATAGGTACGCATGCCCACGTACCAAATATTGCTCTGTCATTGACATCTTAACTGCAGACATGACGCAACAAAAGCCAGAAATGCCTTCTGGTGTCGACCAACAGCCATCTCCTGGTCCAAGCTACATGGGCTCATCCCCTGCATCCTTCGACTATGTTGAGGAACAGTTTGGCGGAGGTCGTCGATATGAAGCACCGCCTGCCGAGTTGACTCCCTCACGGCTGAGGACCAGACTCAAGGCCACAGTGCGGGACGTCGGTATTGTCAAGGACGCCTCTGCCCGACGCCAGGCCTATCAAAATACCTCTAACGACGTTCAGCTTTCCGTTGGTCCATTCCACCACGTGGTGCAGGACGGTGCTTCAACTTCAACAAGCGATACGTCATCGCTTACGCTGAACGTGGCTTACAGTCGGCACAACTCACCCTTTCCTCCACTACAAGGTCCTGCACAACTGCAGGATTTGTTTTACGGCCCTATGGACCAGCAGTCTCCTTGGATGCAGCAAAACCCATCTGGTGATTTCGGAATGATGCAGCCTGATACTTTCACGGCTGGATTACTCGGAGATCAAGCTCTAGGCATGGCTGGAGCGGGCGACAAGTCGCTGTGGCCTGCACCGTCTGTGACCAACGTGCAAGACGTAAAACTACCAATGCGCAGAACACAACCCACCTTGCACCTCTGCCTTCACACACGCCTTTTCATTTTCCCGCCAGTTCATCTGGTCAGCCTCTCATGTCTCGCGGATGTTCGCTGGATCCACAGGCAACCGTCTTCGGAGTTGATGCAGAACTCACCATTCACCCTGCATCCTGCACCATATGTACCGCCTCAGATCATTCAGCCATTCCGAGTCCAGCCACAAACATCATCCCCACGCCAACACCACTCAAGGATGGTGGCGGTAAGACTCCTGGTGCCTCTCTCTGCTTCCACTGATCATGCACTCCTTGCCTCGACAAGAGATCCTAGTCCAAAGTTGACCTAGGTCACTATTCTTCTCCGGCCACCACCTACCGCGTTCGGTTCCCTGAAGAGAGTGAGCCGAGAATGCACCAGAGGATCAAGCGGTAACTGGCCGCAGGTCAGCAGATATGAACGCAGCACTCGACACTGGGTTTGTGGGCATTGAGCGTCACTTTCTTGAGCTTGCAGCGTCCACCGCCCTCCCCATGACTCAACTAATCAATTTATACCTGAAGGCTCGAGGACGCAGTGTGAACGGCACTAATATTACTGGAATCTGTAAGCCAATTACTTCAAGGACCACTTGCAGGAGGAGCTCGGCCGCTGTGAAAAAGAGAAATCAGAAGGCAGTGGGACACCTAGTAGAGTTCATATGAAAACTAACGGCATGATGCTGCATGCTTATATTCTTCCATAGGTGCAACATTGCGAAGAAAATGCTACGAGAAATTCAAGGACAACCTTTCCCGACACCTTCAAGACATCCTATCTAAGCATGAGGAAGTAGCTATCCTGAGCTCGTCTCCCCAAACTATTGCCCAGCGCGGACAAGCATTCCAAAAAACACTACGGAGTGTGACGAGCATCGTGCGTATCTCTGCCGAAGTGACAACATTGTCTAACATATGTTATAGCTCGAGTCCGCTCCGCTAGATTGGATTTGAAGCAGCCGTTGTATTATGTGGTAAAAGTGGTTAATGAAGACGGTTCGCTTGGTCATTCTTACAACACACCTGGTGCTGGTGGGGTAAGCTCATTTTTCACCTTCAACGTCAACATGTACTCATAACTCGTATTCTGGGAAATGCGATGCCGTGCCAGCGATGACATGATCATCGGTCATTATTTAAAGGCCCACGTGTAGTAGTACATTTATGTTCATGCTACTGATGCTTACATAGCCCTAACCAGTAACACCACATCGCTATCTGCAGTTGATGATGCCTTTCCAGAAAACCGGGGACGATAGCCATCAAAAACAGACACCGACCGTTACCCACGACATAGACCAGCTTCTGATGTTGTGGAGGGAGGGACGGGAGGATACTTGAAATTCGTGAGCAGGAAAATCACCAGGCAGCTGGTAATGTGCGACCATTGCCACTCATCTTCATTTAGACTGATATATCCTGCATCGCACCAGCCAATTTGGCTGCAAAATACACGGCGGAAAGATTTTCCCTGGAAGCTCATGCCAGCCGCACTCGTGGAAGCCAATCTCAGCATCCAAGGATATCCTGCACACAAGTGCCTATTTCCCGGTGAAGCTCACAGTAAACATGCATTAAACAAAGGCATTGGGGCGCTGATGTATAAGGAGATCGCTGCGCTTGTCGATTCGTTGAAGGCAGGCACTATGCAGCATCATCAAATTTCCCGACGACGATCGAGTACGTATCATATTATGGGTAACAATGTCATACTTACACGATATATAGCGGCTGCAATAGCTTCAGAGAAAGCCCATAATCGAGGGCGAGGCACCTCCTTCTGAATGGCCCCATCATGGCGCTGCGACGGTTGTTCCTTGACGGCCATACTGATCACAATGGTCTTCGTCGCCTCAAGCCCAGCACAGCAACTACGAAGGTCAGAAGGGTGTTAAAGCACCCAAGCACCCCTATACCACCCTCCGAAGATGAACCCTCTGATGATGAATCATTGGAGGGTGTAAGTGTCAATGATGCAGTTGGAACTTCTGCGCTCGAGCCCCTACCTCAAGTGAACGTGCGAAAGCCTAACTACAAAAATGCGAGTCGAGTTGTACCTCCACCCTCACGCCCTTTCAAGGTTGTTCGACTTCCTTTACCACTGCCCGCGTCCTTCCAAAGCCGTTCCCATGCCATCGGAACTCCGAGGTGAGGTTATCGAAGTTACGTCTACCGAAGAGAATCCCTGTGGGAGAGCCCGACTCTGAGTATGAAGAAGCAGGACGTGGAAAGAAGAGGAAGCTCAAGTCCGCGAATACATCGCGTGCGTCAAAGAAGATTGCCCCGTCGATTGAAAAGACTAACGCTTCAAAAGTGGGGAAGAAAGTTGGGCGAGGTAAGAATAATGTGCAATCCAAGGCACCTCCGCCTCCCTTGCCAACCTCAACTACTTTCCCTGCGAAAGGCGGTCCACTATCCCCATTAACAGTGGGATCGTCGACCGATGGACCCCATCACCAGAACATAGTGAGTACCATGTGCATCCGCCTTACTGTTTGCTGAAAGCTTGATAGTTAATGCTGGTAAAGCAATGCGCCTTCGAGACGGACCTTCTGATGAGTCTAAAAAGGGTACATTTCATTCTTAACTTCATTGATTCAAGTGATTTAATTTACATGCTCTAGAACATGTTAAACCACGCCCAGTCACCAAGGGCTCTCGGGTGGTGATGAATCGTGGCCTGCGTATGGTGTACGGGAACTCGGACTCTGAGTCTGACGTCGACAACAGCGTGAAGGCTAATTCTGCAAACCACAACGGGCGTCATCCCCGAAGCCACTGGTTCAGCTAACATCCAGTCTGATCCTTTGGAGGAGAAGTCTGCACAGACGAAGGATGAAGTAGTAGGAGATAAGGAAGAACTACCCCCAACCGCCCCATTGAATGCAGCGGCCCCCAATATTCCCGACCAGCAGCCTCTTCGTGACTCCAACCACCCTCGTCCCCCTCACTCCTCACAAGACTCAGGACGAGCGTCCACATGATAACCTCCCCATGATGCCCCTCGTGACAGCCCACTGCGCAAACGCTCTCCATGACCCCCCACGCGACCTTGTCCGTGACCCTCGAGATGATCATGACCCTCCACGCGCTCCACGCGACCTTGTCCGTGACCCTCGAGATGATCACGACCCTCCACGCGACCTTGTCCGTGACCCTCGAGATGATCATGAGCCTCTCCGTGACCCTCGAGATGGTCGTGAGCCTCCCCGTCACCCTAGAGATGGTCGTGAACCTCATGAAGATGCTCGAAGTGCTGTTCGCGACCCTACACGCAACCATCATGAGGCCGTACGTGACCCTCGTGATGGCCTTCGCAATCCTTGGGATGTTGATCCTCGTTATCCTTACACCCGAGGGTACTCCCATGAACCTGCGCGTGGCCTCGACCGTGGCACTCTTCACCCCCGTGACGCATTCTACCATCGCAATCCCCGCTATGGTCCACCTCAAGATCCTTATGGATCTGGCGATATTCGTATGGAAAGTGACTTGAATACTCGAGACAGCTCACCTGTGTCCGATTTCATGGTAACTATGGTCCTAGTGAGCGCGAACGTGCCTACCCGACCCGGTACGGTCCTGGGGGTGACTTAGGCTATACTCATGAAGGTGGATACAGGTCCCGGCACAATGACCTCGATGAGCGTGGGCAATCACTATCTCCCTATCATAGTCGTCGAGTTGGTGGAGGGAGTTACCGCGAGGAAGGATACCCTCAAGGCCCCGGTAGGAGATTTCAGGATTCGAGATGGGATGAAGGTGCTCATTTGGACTATGATGCTATACCACGAGCATTCCGTCGCGATCTGCCCAATCCCCCAAGGCCTCCTCCCGCTACTTAATGTCCTCCTTGCTCCTCAAGCGTTTTGTGATGTTTGTCGTTGATTTTCTCTTTTCACCTCATGTGCCGCTCATGCCTACATTCGCTGCTCAAGTGTTTTTGGACGTTTTTAGTTGATCTGCTCTTTTCGCATCATGTGTCGCTCGTGCCTGCATTCGTCGTCTGTTTAGTCTCATTGGCCCTGTCTCGTACCCGCGTGTTATACCCTACCCCACCTACATTGATATCTTTGTAACTCGTTTTTGTCAATATCAGTATAGCGGCTCCTCCAAGCCTGCTGTTGCCTCCGAGATCATTAATATGCTTGCCCGGATCTGATGTTTCCGTTAATCAGAACATCACAACAAGTAGATTAAAACATGAAGAAAGTACGAGATAATTGAAATAACATATGACTTGAATAAAAATAACATAGTAGGCACCAAAGGATCAAATAACATAAGGAATGTCAGAGACTGTCAGAGACCCTCGACGAAAGCTAGAGGCCTCCCGAACCTCCCGAACTTCACACATGACCCTCCATTGCAATGTAAGACAGCCCTCCAACCAGTATGGAGGTCTTCATTGCGAGGTCCTGGAGGATACTCTGAAACCTCTGGCGGAATAGAGTGGGAGACCCTCTGGAGAGGGTGGTCTCACAGACTGCTTTCCCATCACATAGAAAGCGGGTCTAACAGACCGCGGGAACACGAGCATAGTGCTGCCAAGGGTGGTCGTAATCGTCGTCCCTGTCCTCGTGGCGTAATTTTGTCCAGTAGTAGTCCCGTGGATGGATTACTGTGCATTGCCCATCACGCACGTCCAGACACTCTGCTTTCATGTCGTGAAGGCTTCCCAGCCCAGGATCACGGTGGTCAGGGTTATATAGCATATGCACACGAAGTCTGTGGTCAAAATTCAACGACATTACCTGGCTGACCACTGCGCATGCCGTAGCTTGCGCTGCCTGCTGGTGTGTCATTTTTCAGCGACATCTTCTTTGCCCTTGCCTGAACAAGTTCAGTGCTCTGTGAACTTACCTTGTAAACGAATGACAGATACACGTAATTGGATTGAGCAGCACAATTGATTCAATAGATTCTTGGGCGACACTCGTCAGTTCATAAATGGCAGAGGCAGGCATGGAACAATGAAACCACCGCGGATCATCGTCGAATCTGGAATAGAGAACACCGCAGTGAGAACACCTGCAGCAGTGTTCCAATCATCTATTTCTGTTGTAATCATGAGTCATAACTGTTATAAATCACTATCATATCGGTTTTCCTTCACGAGCAATATACTAAAAGCCCGTTCTATCGGACGCTACATAACAAGCATTGACACCCGGGACCTGATGTGGCAGACACCATAAATATCACCTCACACCCCAGCTGGCGAGCAAACTTATGTCTTCCGGTGACTTCACGATATTTCTCAATACCACAAGAAGCCAGTGGGACATCCTACAACGTCTGCACCGAGCTTCGCAATTTCTTCGAGTCCCTTACCACCATCAATCCTCTCAAATACCTTCACTCCACCACCTTCTACACCACCCACAACTAGATACTTGTCTTCGTCGCCTCCAAACGCCATCCCCCGGACATGGTTTAGCCCCGTACGCACTTCATTCACAAGCTCTGGCTGACCCTCTCCAGAGGCGAGAGAGAATATTGCAATAGTGTCACCCTCTGGATGAGGGTCATTTCTGTTCGACGTGTAGATGAATGTTTCAGGGAAAGATGCGTTGGGTTCGGGTAGCAGAATTTCCGCTGCGATCATGGTGTCCGGTATCGGTGACGCAGAAAGCGTGAACAGAGATGTAAGAGGAATTGGGAGCGCCGGAAGCGGAGTGAATGTGTGTACAGCAAGCTTTGAGGTGAGCTCCAGCAGCGTGTAAAGGGTAGTTCCTGTTGTAACAATTAATAAGATTTCAGGAGTCGAAGTGAATGACACACCTCGAGCTGCGACATGTCGTGGGCCACCCCCTGCTTCAAAGTCGATATGACCGGAAATTGTCCACTTGCCATCGCTTTGTTTGGTGAGTCTCCAGACCTTATCTGCACCCAAATCCGGGACCAGGAGCTCTTTCTCCGTTTGGTCCAGTGGATTGAAGATGATTTGGTGGGGGTGGGATGAAGATTGACGAGCTTTGTTTCGACCTACATGCTCAAAGGGCATCGAAAGCGTCCATGGGTTTGGTGAAAGTATGTAAGGGACAGATGTTGATACCGGAAGGGTCGCGATTGTGCCAGAGGAGTACTGGGTGCAGACGCGAGTACAAGAAAGGGAAAATATTCATCACTCAGAACAGGTGGAATCGACGTTGTGGGGACTTACATTTCCAATGATAAGCTCGTCCTCCGTGACAAGAAGGGTGCAAGGGTCTGCACCACCACTCTTGGCCCTGGCCACCACGTCTCCTCCCTCGACGGTTCCACCCCTTCCGTACTTGATCGCGACGACCTCTCCATCTGCCTGTTCGAGCCCTGTATATATGAGGGATTTATCGGACGGATGAGATGCGATCCACGACGGATGGTGCCCAACGGGTGTTCGAGCGAGGAGTTTAAGTGTCGGAGATCCTGTCAATGGTGTTGGATCAAAGGATAGTGTGTAGATCGAGTCAGTGTACGAAGCGACAAGGATCGTCAGCGGTGCCATCGTGGTCTTGTCTACAGGTAAATGCCTAGATCGTTGATAAAGAGTTTGAATTAGTCCGGTAGACTGTGGGATTTCATGTGCTTAAAACACTGCTATATCAACGTGATGCGGTATTTCGCCGCTCGACCGGGACGATCATGATGGACGGAAGCCGACATTAATTGTCCGTGAACTCAGAAATGGTGGTAATGTCGTCACCGGCGGCCTGGCTTTGTGTGATGAACGGGTGAATTGATCATAAGCATCGGGCGCCGCCACACTGGGAGTTTCTTCGAAGCTACTCTGTCGTCTATAAAATGTAGGAGCCTGCTCTCAATAAACCACTTTATTGGCGGGTACTTAGCTGCCTGTTTTGAATCCCATGCAGTTCTCCATTCTCTGGTGCAGAGGTAAGCTGTGATATATCTTGATGCAAGATTCTCTGGCTGTCATACAAAGCACCTGCGCAATCAACCTCCGGTCGACTGTAACATGTTTCTAAGCTGATAGGAACAATCTCACTACCAATGGCAGAATGCGTTGTGGGCTGCGAATTGTTCCTGTTCCAGATAGGACACTGGAGTTTCGCTATGCCTGTGTACGATGATCATCAAGACTTTCACGGTTGTTGTGTAATTGGGCCACTTGTGCAGCGTGTCTACGATACCCATGTCGACCTGGGAGAATTGCTTAACCGTATTTCAGCCAATGCAGGAATGACTCCGAATGCGTGTGTGAAGAGGGAAAGAAGAAAAAATATAGAGCCACTGCTGCACCTAGCAGGAGGTGACCACATATGACTGGTCAACTCGGCATCGTCCAGCAATATTCAGCTACTAGGAACCTGTAACCGCATACGGGCTGTACGGCTATAACTCACAATGAAACCTCTAAAGTCGTTGACATCGCTAACCCATCCAGTAACTTGAATGTGCTCATGCATCACAAAACAAACTCAACTAGAAGCTTTACAACGACACCTACATGTGCAAGAATAGCATAAGAATCGAGAAGTGGTCTCTAGTGAAACCTACGCCTGCTCTGCGTCTTCCGGCTAGACCCAAGCACACGTTCTTGTCTGGGGTTTAAGATATGGCGGAGCAGGTACCTCAAGAGACCACCAGCATATGCATTGTCTCTTGGAAAGAACTTTCCCATCAATTTGGTATACTTGCTCAGGTCCACCTCCGAACTAAATACCGTCACTGGCTCCCCAGTCGTTTCTGTATCGACCAAGTCAACAATATTGACATGAGTGGCTTTGACCGCCTAAAATGTGACCACACTTGTCAGTACAACACAGACGGGGACAAGGCGAGTTTCTACCTCGCGGCATGATTCGAGAGTATCAGGAATTGGTGAAACGTGGACGATCTGACACAAAGTACGCCATGAAACGAGATTCTTCACGTCCGTGCCGTATATGTCGTTGAACTGCTGAACAAGGGCGTTCTTGAAACCACGGGAAGCTTTTTTTCTCTTTTTGTTTTCGTCTTCGTCTTCGTTTTCCTTATCCCAGCCAAACTTGTCGCACATCCGGTAAAACTCCAATGAAGCTGACACAGACGAGTTGTATTTGAATTCGGGATATTTTGCAAAAAAATTGTCTAGAGGTGTCTGTGTCTGTGTTTGGGAGCGCTCATGCGTGGTTCTGCGCCTCTTTCTCTAGATGCACGATGTCTTAGCCCGTCTGTGAGATTGAAGGCAGCTATATTGACCTACATCATTGGTGACTTCCAACCCTTCGCCATGCGTAAACCTGCACTTGGAACCAAATCGACAGCTAACGGTCTGTGAATAACTGTAGCACACCCTAGGGAACAATGACATCTCGCAGTAACAAGTACCACACGTCTTACTCGTCCAGAATATGGTCAAGTGGGGGGCTTTATATTACGGCTTGAATGCCTCATGTTATTTCCCGGATCACGAGAATGGATACTCTTTGCGCCTCACCAGTAGATCACTTGGGACATCACATATCATGATGGACCCACAATTCAAACGCTTCATGACACATGTGCAAAGCCAGCTTCTAGACGTACATGTGGGAGATAGGTGTACCGCATCGAGAGATATAGAAGAGAATAACTTACATGCAGCACAGTACACACGTTACACACTCAAACTTCGGCCAGACTGATATGCCATAACGGGATTGCACCAAGTCATGATTCGATTAATGAGTAACAAGTCAGCACTGTTCGGCATTCGCAGCGGTCCCGCACATCTTGTTGCGACTTTGTGCTAGGAGTTATTCGCGCCATTCGCTCGAAAGTACAGGACACAGAGAGCAGATAATGTTTCGTAGTGTCACCAGTCAATGATCATGATAAATTGAGTATATGTGCAACAGCCAACTTTTGTGAGTAAAGCAGTATAAACACACCCAAACATGGTATGCTCCTCCGAGTCCGACCCCACACCAGTGACCACCGGATATTGGATTTCAAACCATTTACGAGGGGCATCGGGCGCCGCCACTTTGAGAGTTTCTTCGAAGCTGCTCTGTCGTCTATAATATGTAGGAGCCCGCTCTCAATAAACCACTTTATTGGCGGGTACTTAGCTGCTAGTTTTGAATACCACGCACTTCTTCATTCTCTGGTGCAGAGGTAAGCTGTGATATATCTCGATGCAAGATTCTCTGGCCGTCGTACAAAGCACCTGCGCAATCAACCTCTGGTCGACCGTGACATGTTTCTAAGCTGACTCTAGGAACGATCTCACTACCAAGCCTGGCAGAATGTGTTGTGGGCTGCGAATTGTTCCTGTTCCCTGAGATAGGACACTGGAGTTTCGCTATGCCTGTGTACGATCATCATCAAGACTTAAACGGCTATTGTGCAATTGAGCGACTTGTGCAGCGTGTCTACGATACCCGTGTCGACCTGGGAGACCTTGCTGGAATTGCTTAACCGTGTTTCAGCCAACACAGGAATGAATCCGAATGAGTGTGTGAAGAGGGAAGAAAAAAAATAGAGCGACTGCTGCAGCTGGCAGGAAGTGACCGTGACTGGTCGTGTGTTTCTGAAGCCAACCATTGCCTAGTGCAACCTCGGCATCGTCCCGCAATATTCAGCTACTAGAAACCTTCCTGTAACCGCATACGAGCCGTACGAGTATAACTCATACATGAAACCTCTAATGTCGTTGACATCACGGTAACTTGAATGTGCTCATGCACCACAAAACGAACTCGACTAGAAGCTTTACAACGGCACCTACATGTGCAAGGATAGCATAAGAATCGGGAAGTAGTCTCTAGTGACGCCTACGCCTGCTCTGCGTCTTCCGGACTAGACCCAAGCACGCGTTCTTGTCTGGGGTTTATGATACGGCGGAGCAGGTACCTTAAGAGACCACCAGCATATGCATTGTCTCTTGGAAAGAACTTTCCCATCGATATGGTATACTTGCTCAGGTCCACCTCCGAAACAAATACTGTCACCGGCTCCCCAGTCGTTTCTGTATCGACCAAGTCAACAATATTGACATGAGTGGCTTTGACCGCCTAAAATGTGACCACACTTGTCAGTACAACGCAGGCGGGGACAAGTCAAGCTTCTACCTCGCGGCATGATTCAAGAGTATCAGGAATCGGTGAAACGTGGACGATCTGACACAAAGTGCGCCATGAAGTGAGATCGTTCACATCCGTGCCGTATATGTCGTTGAACTGCTGAACAAGGGCGTCCTTGAAATCACGGGAAGCTTGTTCTCTCTCTTTGTCTTCCTTATCCCAGCCAAACTCATCGCACATCCGGTAAAACTCCAATGAAGCTGACGCAGACGAGTCATATTCGAAGTTGGGATATTTTGCAAAAAAAATCGTCTAGAGGTGCCTGTGTCTCTGTTTGGGAGCGCTCATGCGTAATTCTGCGCCTCTTTCTCTAGACGCACGATGTCTTAGCCTGTCTGAAAGATTGAAGGCGGCTATATTGACCTACATCATTGGTGACTTCTGACCCTTCGTCATGCGCAAACCTGCACTTGGAGCCGAATCGACAGCTAGCGGTCTGTGAATAACTGTAGCACACCCTGGGGGACGGTGACATTTCGTAGTAACAAGTACCACACGTCGTACTCGTCCAGAATACAGTCAAGTGGGGGGCTTTATATTACGGAGCGCTTGAATGCCTCATGTTATTTCCCGGATCACGAGAAAGGATACTCTTTGCGCCTCACCAGTAGATCAATTGGGACGTCACATACCATGATGGACCCACAATTCAAACACTTCATGACACATGTGCAAAGTCAGCTTCTAGACGTAAATGTGGGAGATAGGTGTACCGCATCAAGGGATATAGAAGAGAATAACTTACGTGCGCACAGTACACACGTCACACACTCAAACTTCGGCCAGACTGATATAACGGGATTGCAAGTCATGATTCGATTAATGAGTAACAAGTCAAGCACTGTTCGGCATTCGCAACGGTCCCGCAGATCTTGTTACGACTTTGTGCTAGGAGTTATTCGCGCCATTCGCTCGAAAGTACAGGACATAGAGAGCAGATAATGTTTCGTAGTGTCACCTGCAGTCCGAAATGATCATGATAAATTGAGTAAATGTTGTGACAGCCAACTTTCGTGAGTAAAGCAGTATAAACACACCCAAACATGGTGTGTTCCTCCGACCCAACTTGCTCCACACCAGTGACCACCGGATATTGGATTTCAAACCATTTACGAGAGAGACCCGGACGACATCCCTCACCCTATTCTGGCTGCCAACCCCGATCTTCCGATTCTTCGAATCCACTTTGCTGTGGTTGTTGGCCAGATTCGGAGCATGATGCCGCGCCCCTCGGTCAGCGGTTAAAGGTGGCGAACCGGGTGAACTACGGCAACAGGGAAATCTGTAATCGGAGTCCTGCAATCATGAACTGGTACTGACCGACGGCCGAACTTGGACTATTGAAGCCACAGTCGACGTGACTACTTTGGTAACTATTGATGGGCCCACGCAAACGTTTCTCCTGACCTATAGGGACGAGTGTGGTAAGAACAAGCGCGAGCCAGGGCAACGTAAGGCCTGGTCCCAAGTGACCCCAGTTCATGGTCATTCAATATTTATGGATTGCGTTTCCAGCTATTTTGTAGGTTCGTGGAGAGCAAATGGGATGGTATCAATGTGTCTCGCTCTATCTTTGACTGTGATTTCGTAGTTGCATCATGCACTGCCGTGGTATATGACTGGGGCGAGTGTGAACTGTTGATTTCACCGTAATATCTTCCAGCACTGATATTCGGCCAAGAGGTGGGTTGATCCCAATACCGCAGCAACTTTTCACTAAAATGGTTTTTGTTGGTTTGAATTGGTCTGGGTAAGCAGTTTCGTATCAGAAAACACGGCGTCAGTTAATTCGGGCAGAGGCAAAGCAGGTCGCTGATGAATGCTCTATACATCAGCGTACGTAGCTTATGTTATAGGCGCACTTGACAATCTGTCCTGACAACATTCTAAGTGCGCTACATTGGAATAATATACTCTGTGTATGTTTACATGGCTAGCAAGTTGGCATTGAGCTGAACTCGGTTGATAACTTAACCATCTTTCACAATCAGCAACAACATGCTGTATGTTTGTGTTCCCTTGTTCCTTGCTTAAACCTTGGCTTCCTGTCTCCAAAGGTCTTGGCACGCTGATCTATGTGATTCATCTTCCGTGGGAGCTCAGATTTATTGTGATGTTCATCAACTTGTCACACTCGTGCAGATGTTTGTGGTGGGACCATGTTCCAAAATCTGATGACCAACTCCGAGGAAGGAACTAGCATGGCTACGATTGCGTTCCAGGAGCGTAGTGTCATCTGACAGTGACGTATAAAATACTTACACTCCAAATGGTTATTAACACGTAGGAACATGTAATCAAAATTTTGTTGGGAGTTTTATCATGGTATCTTGATCAGGGTGCCTACGAATAAGGACTGTAAGTCTCTCGTTTGCGCTGGAACGAAATCAATTGGATCACATGATGCTCAAGTTGAGACAACAAAACTCACACGAACTTTACGCTTATGCCAGTGCAATACAAACTTTTGTATGTAGCATAAACATTCCTAGACGCAGTATATCTTCTCCCTTGCTTCCAACCCACTCAATGATCATTGAACTGAAAATTCACATGCAATACCACATACGGTCACTTGATCAAGATAGAGGAATACCTTTAGACTGCTTCGGGGAATTTTGATGATACTGTCAAACGTGACAAAAGTAGAACGACAAACCATGATGTGCATTTCTAAAGTGTGCTCCTTTCAAATTGTTCTTCTGTAGAACTGGCAGTACTATTCCTCAGTCACCTGTAGTCAGAAGGAGAGCACGAGGCAAGACCGGGATCCGGATCAGTCCATGTGCATTCTCGAAGCTTAAGGTATGTTATACCCATCACCGCATTCGTCGGTATCGGCCACTAGCGTGACTTCAGTGGTACTAACACAGATTTGTATGCTCCGTTCCTATCTTATTGGATTTTTGCAGGAACTCACAAAGCGACTTGGGGTTAACGTGCAACGGTGTAAGTTATCTTTCCGATGAGGCTCTTATGCTCAATGGTGGTGCGATCGTCCGAGCTGATTTATTTTAAGAGGACAGGAATTACACAAATCGAAGGCACTCATCCTGTTATACTGGCGCTCCAACCTTACGAAGCTGCTCGGGTCTGAGGCTTGTCAACTTTGACTTCAGCCTATCCTTTATTCATCGCCCGGGCTGGCGATAATGATCCATGTTGAGTGTCAGGGGTATATCGATCCAGAAAAGCACCAGCTACATCCTGGCTGAGTGGCGTTGCTATGGAGCACATACCTCTGACCATTCCATATCGTCGTTATGTTGACCGCGCACTGTCAAGTTTCATTATTTACAGGTAAGAGCACTGGGAGACGTCATCAGATCGGCTATGGGCCTTCATTGCTATAAAGGCAGTTAAAACCTGGCCCAGAAATCGTTCGGTCACCAGTTGAAGATTCTTCATGTATTCTATAGTCATCATGCGTATTGACTTTCATTCTTTCGTCATCTTGGCCCCCGCTGTAACAATGACATTGGGTGCGACGTACCAAAGGTCGAGCCAGCTCGCAGGCCAGAGCTTCCTTGACGCATTCAGTTTCCAAGCCATCCCGGACCCCACCAACGGCAGAGTGTAAGACATCCCCTGAATCGTAGTATCTGAGGGCTGATTCATACCATCATCCTAGGACCTATGTCAATGAGAGTACTGCCGAAGCAGATGGGCTTGTTTCAGTGGATAATAATAAACTCACTGCTCCGAGCGGACTATACTACGACATTGTCCTCCTCCGATCCGGGAAGAAATTCTTTTCGAATCGAGTCAAATATCCAATATGAAACTCATGTAGCAATGTACGTCTACGCGGACTTGTTGCATGAGTGCGAAGAATTCTACTAATCTTATTCAGTTTCGATATTGCGCATATGCCACAAGGTTGTGGAACATGGCCGGCTATTTGTGCGTTCAATCTTTTGTGGTCGGTTGACTTGAAGCTTGACTACGGATCAGGGTTAGTATGGCTCGTCGTCTCAGTGTCTTGACATCTGACGAGTGCACCACGGTGCTATTGATTTAACAGGGTTCGTCCCATTCACAGGATAATTTCTTTCATTAACATTCACCACAGGAAGTGGGGGCAAACTGGCCGAATGAAGTATGTCCAGATTGATGTTTGTTTCTGTTATAACTCAGGGTCACAGGGCGAAGTGGACATTGTAGAAGGTGTCAATGATCAAACTCCCAACACATGCAGTCTACACACGGGCTCTAGTAAGATCACGTTCGAGGAGCGAAAACTATGGGTACTAAAATTGGGTTTCAGATTGCACAATGCCCTCTTCTCGCCCAATGACAGGGTCAGATCGTTCATCGAGTCTCCAGGTATTCGGTGGAACCTGATGCAATTGAATTTAGCACCTCTGATGGTACCGACTGCGACGCATACTGATAACGGCAATTCTGGGTGTGGAGTCAGTATTAACGACGACAAGAGCTATGGTCCGCAGTTTAACAGCAACGGTGGTGGCTGGTATGCACTCCATGTTGGTCATTAGTTCTGCCAGAATAACAGAGATCCATGGCCAGGTATGCGATAGAAAGGAGCTCAAGTTACATCAAGATTTTCTTTTGGGAGAGGACTGAGTGACTCTGTTCCAAGCGACATCAACTCTCCTGGGTCAAGCATCAATACTAGCAATTGGGTATGCTATTTCCACAGACTTTGAATCCCTGATCGAACACAATTTCAAAGGGGACACCAGCCGCATACTTTCCCGATACTGATTGCGATTTCTCCACTCATTTTGGAGAGCACAACATCATCATCAACCTTACATTTTGTGTGTGATGATCGTCCTTGAACTTTCACTTACGCTGATAGACGTGGCTTACCAGGCGGTGACTGGGCAGGCAGCAGTTCAGTTTACGCTGCGTCTGGATGTCCATCTACATGTGTCGGTGAGTAGTATCCACTCTTCTAGTGAGCATCTCGAAAACCTCATCCCATATTGTCAGACTACGTAGACGACAACCCATCAGCATTCGAGAACGCTTATTTTGAGTTTAACTCGTTAAACATCTACCAATGAGGCTCGCGTTTTGTGTGGAATGCCGTACCAGAAGCTACAAAGTATTAAACTATACTAACATCACTTGTATGTCCAGAAACCTGATTCTCACAGTTTTGATCTCTAAGCGTGAAATGGAAAGGAATCGTACCTGTGGTGAGTGAATCTGGTAGCCTCGCGTTAGTCTCCGTAGGCCGACGCGGGCGGATCGGCAAGCGCATAAGTACTTTGGGCTGCGGAGGGTCGTCATTCCTTACTTGTACATATCCCGGATATAACTCGTTGTCATGCATCATCACCTAGACTCACACAATTCATCTACTTCGGAGTCACAAGAACGACGAGACTCGGCAGTGTGTTTCTCGTGACGTTTCAATGTTTTATTTATTTATTTATGAAGCTAATCACATTGGCCCCACAGTGGACCATCGATATCCTTGAGCGTGTGCCTTGAAACAAGGGGTCTTTCCCTGGTCACTTCTTGATTAGGATTATATGTACATGATTCTGGCCACCTCATGGCATCCGTGCAGTCGCAGCAGAGAAGGTGTATCCTCAAGTTACGGCCACTCTCATAACACGAGGTTTTTTACAGATTCGGACACTGATACCGTTCTGGCGTGCCTGTAATTGTAAATGAATTCGTGCATAGCCGTGATGTGTGAGCGCGGGAGGCGTCTTTCCGAGTCGGTATGCCGTCCGTGGGAGCTTGCCAACGCTGAAGATAACGGTTCACGTTTAAGTTTTCGTACTGTTGCCCTCAATACAAGTCGTGGTACGTTGCATTATCCGTGCAGTGCGCAATACTACTTATACTAGCTTAATGACTTTCGCGATGGAGAATCACACATGCAAGCGATGGCATGGACATCCAATTACAAAACGAAGCAGGCCGTTGTTTGTTGGTTCATAATAGATCCGGCTTCTGGGCGAAGAACGCTTATTGTGTACCGGAAAATAGGTGTTCTGCGGGCCCACAGTTTGACCGTGACTCGTACTCAACAAGAGCCGATTCACATGGTGTTATTTTTCTATAGCTATTGAATTCTGGGGTATCTTCATCACTTGATCACTTGTGGGTCAGTTGCCATATCTAGCTGACGACGATCCTCTTCGCAGGGTTCTTCGTGGGCAATGGGCAAACACGTAAGCCACGAGGTGATGCGGACGCTTCGATATTCCTTACATAAGAGTCTGTTCGCGATGTGGCACGGCACAGGGGTTTCTCCCGTCTTTTGCGTTCTATAAGCCCTCCCATCTACTATGTCTTCTGGTACAGAGGTAAGCTCCGGCCAATTCCTTTAACTTTATTTTGATAGAAAAATATAGGGAGGAAGGCGCACGCCCACTAGTAGTACTGGCGCTGGCACTCCACCCCCCGTCGATGACACGCCCCTCGCCGTCTTTTTCGCTCAGTTCGCGTCCTTTTCCTTCAACGCCAACCAGTCCTCAAACAAGAACTTCGATCGCCTTGTCAGGGTCATAAGATGTGGCCCCCAAGATCCGGAGAGGCGTGAAGTACGAGAGGGGTTCAAAGACGCGCTCGTTCAGGAGTTCAATGCGCGTTTTGGAATTGATGGAAACGATATTTCTAACTGGCAGAATTTGTGTCGTGTGCTGCGAATCGATCCTGTTCCAGATTCGATCGAAGAGTGTCGCCTGGTTTGTGGATAATCATCATTGCAGGCGAGTCACAATGGCTGAGTTGATTATATAGCGCGTTTGGGACACACATGTCAATCTTGTAGACCTTGTTGATTCAGCGAGGACTGGGAAGCCTGTAAAGCTGTTTGCATCCCTGGGAGAGTTGACAGCATATACTCTCCAGAAGCCGAAGAAATTCTTTCCGAAGGAGAATGCGTATCAAGGCGGGTTGCTGAAGGAGTTGCTGCGGGAGATAATAAACCCGTACTTCGGGAAGCGCAGGAACGGGAGTGCGAAGAGGAAAGAAAGAAAGAGGAAACAGAAGGCCGCAAGGGCAGCAGCAGGAAGTGACTGAACGCGTGTTTAGTGGCTGGAGCTGTCCCTTTGAATTCGTTTCGCAACATTCACTTTTACTACGTTCTCTGTACCAGTAGCATGCGCAGACTGCGCACTATGACCTGTCAACAACTTGTATTACTTATCTCGCAGATAGAACTTTCGAAGCGTCAAATATGTGCACGTTCATCCGCAATATTACAGTTCAATTACTAGCAGTGCCCCCAGAATCGTGTATTAAGGCCTACTACCATCATATTATGTGATATCCACCCCAGATCTACCCCTGTAACGTCTTGGGTGTTCTTATGTGCATGGTTACTCTACCTCCAAAATGCCAACCTGTAGCGGTTCTTTTGTGCTGGCAAGCGTACTTTGACTGTGCAACTTTCTCTCCCCGAACGTCTTTTCCAGCTGCTCAATCTTCTCAGAAAGTAAGCGCGCTTCGTCACTGGCCTTGAATGATTCCTTGATGGCGTCGACAACGACCAAATTGTTGCGCTGGAGATCGCTTTGCAGGCGCGCGAGGCGTACTCGAGTATCGAGAAGTATGCTTTCTGGCCGATCCCGTGAAATGCGTTCAGGAAGTTTTGAATCTGATGATTGAGGGCTGACCCGTGCATTCGCAAACGCTGGGAATAAATAAGATACCATTCCGTCCATCCACTAAACGCTCACCCTTTGAGAACACGTCTGAAAGTTCCTGCCCAGAAGCCTTCCTTCGAAGCGAGGCAAACGCACTAGCCTGGCGACCTATACATGTTTGTTGGAGCAAGCATGCGATTGGAAAATCACATAGACAGACCTGCTCGATTCCGCCTTGGAGGTCGGCGAGACCTTGGCAGTGCCTCCTCACCTGACTCTGGCGTGGATTCTATGCTCCGTTTCTTACGGTGTCGAGTGGTACTGGATTCCGCTTGATCGTGGGGAGAAGACGAGTACGAGGAACGATCACTATCCGACGAACGACTGCGACGCGAACTAGGGGTCTTCACCGATGGACTACCACCCTTATCTTCACTATTAGGCAGCTCCTGTTGATTGGGGACAGGGGTGGACGGTCGCGACATCCCGCATGCGTCAGTAAGGAGGTCTTCCGAGATACTGTGCCACCTCGATAATAACCAAACCATCATCTTCTGTGAAGACACCTTCGCCGTCGCACCAAAAATCTTGTGCCCAAAGATCCGCGCGATATCCTCGAATTGTATACCGTTCTCAGGACAAAGGGGAAGTTGGGTAAAGAATCCGCAGAGATAAATCAGTAGGGAGAGTTGGCCTATAGGCAGGAAGCGGAGGATTATTTGTGCGACCATGATCTGATGGCGTTCGATGTCACCGTCGTGACCAAGGTGAAGGTCGTCCTGAGCTTGTCTCTGATGCTGTTTGGCTGATATGGGAAGCAAGAGTGGGAGCTCGCCTCTAGCGCGCTTCTCCTCTTCTTCCGCGTCCTGTTGGCTTCGCCTTACCTCTTCGCGCTTCACGCTGGGCTTTACGCACCAGTGCCAAAACCCACCGTAAAGTTTAGGATCAAGGAGAGGATGAGGGAGGGCGGAGATGAATGTGGATAAGACGGCGCAAATATCTGGCATGGTCTGGCCGTGCATGCTGAATTTTGCCCCATAATCGGCGCTGGAATCGTAGATGTCAATCAATTGTATGTGCCGATCGCGGCTAGGCAATGTGCGGAACAACCCCTGTTGGTAAATACCTGATGGGGGTAAATAACGAATCGATTCAAGGAAGAAAAGAAGGCACCCGTTCTTGTCAGCTCCTCTACACAGGCAACGACAAGGGTCGGCATGTCATGCTGGTGTTCGCCAATAGTGATCGTGGATGATGCATGGATCAATACTTCGCGCAATGGCGCTCCTATAACACCTGTCGTAATGTTAGTGTGATGGAAAAACTGCACGCAAACACGACAGACGAAATTTTGGATCTCTCTTCTCAGTTCCGCGCTTGCGCTTTTCACGGAGCTTCTCTCGTAAATCTCCATCCTCGCCATACAATTCCAATACATCCTCGTCAAAAGAAATGTGATCCATTGCACGATATTTCTCACGTCGAACGAGCTTGTCGAGCCTAGGATACAGAATGTGCGGCTTCGGTCGGGGTGGGTAAGGTTTGCCACGGTCTACCAGCGTCTTCGACTCGCGCTGGGGCTGATCTTCCTCAAGGCGCCTGCTACCTCGTGGTAGATGGCTATTCGAAGAAGGGAGAGTATTTGGATGTGACGTATAATCTAGTTGAAGCCCGCATGCCCGAGCCTGCCTGTCCCTTTCTATGTCCGCGGACGACGGTCTGTGTATGCGCCTGATGTCTGGCATGGATGCGAAGCCATCACGAGCACTAATTTGCTGCTGTTGGAAGGCATGTGGTGGCAGGGAAGTACGTTTGTGATAGTCACCATGATCGCGAGGTGATTGTTGGTGATCGGCCTGATGTGAAGGATTGTATTGCTGGTGTCTCGACTCGTATCCACGAGGCATCCACGGTACTTGACCACGACTGTATGGGGTGGCGGGTGAATGCGGAGGGTCCTTGTACGTTGAGGAAAGTGAACTGGGGGTTTGATACGGTGGATATATATCCATGCGAGGCATCAAGGGAAGAGGTCGTGAAGGTCGAGGAAGTTGCTGGGAGTAATCTACAGGGTAAGGAGGAAGTAGAGGGTTTGGTTTACGCAAGATGCTGCGCGGACGCAGACTGTCAATGGGTGGATGAGCGCCAGGCGTTCGCGGGCTGTCGGTGCCGTCACTCGGTCGGTCACCCGAGCGAGACGGCGAATGATGAGCATACGAGGTAGATCGCATCCTGAGGCCAGCAGGAAGGAAAGATAACCAAGAACCAATCAACACAAAAGGACCTTACTACGAAGGATGAACGTAGTTTGAGGAAGAGAAATGGACATCCAGTGCTGTGCAAGGAATACTCTTTTAAGATAGCTTAGTCGATCTCGGGTGACCCTAAGCTTTATTCAGACCGGTCGAGGCTGAGACGCCGTGCGTATTATGGTATGTAGGGCCTTTTAAGCTTGCTGCAATACTATTTCATTTTAGACTGACTCTATGATAGAGCGAGTCTAAATCTAGAAATGGGAATTACACGGGGAGAGAACCGAGAGAAAGCTCACAGCGTGTCTGATTGGGACGATGTGATAAATCTGGAGAAAGAGGTGAGGGTTACGTGTCTGGTTGCACACACGAGATCTAGCAGTGTCCTATACCTTTGACCAACCAGGAGTCTCGACCAACCTAAAATGTATTAGCGATGCTTGAGCGACTGAATCAAGGTCCTATATTGAGAGCATCCAGGCAGGTCCAGACAGAGCCAGGTCTAGATTCTAGACCGCATGTAATTCCCCTTCGCGGAGTCGCTCATTGGGTAGCAAAATTTTCGTGAAGAACTGTAAGGCTTCGTCAAGATATCCGACCGAGCAAGCTCCATGAGGCTCCATGGGGCTAATAAGGCCTCAGGATTGGATATATGAGTGATTAAACGTGCTTTCTGCACGAAGAGGATTACTCGAAGAACCAAAAGGAAATGTTCCTGACCAGGTCCGCAGCCTGTCAGCGAGCGCCGAGTCTCGGCCACGGTGATAGCGGACATGTTGTTCGAGCCCCGCAGTCCTATATAATGAACTTCTATGTACATGCATACGTTAAACGCGTATATGTGACTATGCTGCGCTTCTCAATCAAATCGTACAAACCAGTTCTGCCTTGAAATTATTCTTCACAGAGTTGTCCAGTCCCAAGCGGGGCGTGTACTCACGGTTGATGAGTAAGCAGCGTCGGGGAGTGAATATGAATGGCCATAGTTCCTAGGGACCTGGAACAGGCACGCCTGGCGTACTAGTACTCAAGCCACAATAAAATCGCATGTTCACTGTTCACTCCATCCTTTATGCAACACACTTTACTATATTGCATACCATGATTATCAGCATCTGGTCAACCATCAAAATTTTGCCCACCCAGACGTTCGTACCTACCAGCTTTCGTGCTATTCGACCTATCAGCTTATTCCGAGTACACCCATGGCGTGATTGTATACTACTTTCATCCAACTGCACACCTGTACGTCTATAGTCGTCATACCGTCTCCATAAATTTACCAGCTCGAAAATCGAGTAAAGGTAGCTGGCTCTGGCACGAATGTGCTCTGGGCCATCCGCCAAGTTATTGTGAATATTCACTTTTGATTAAGGCCCAGCTACATGGACCACTTTGACGTCACAGAAATTTCTGGAGAGGTATGTACTCAGATTTCAAAGCGGGGATCTCCATATTTATGAAATTACGGCTTCAACCAGTTATGATACTGACGGAAATACAGTATAGCATGTGAGACATGCCAATTTCCATAGGCCTCAGGCCTCGTATCCGTTCCGCACGGACGGAACCCATAAGGAAACTCTAGATGTCATAGGCGAAATTATGGTGAAACTTCACCCTGACGGCGTCATATGTTATTGGCCTGTGACTAACTATTAACTAATGTTCATAGCCATCTTGCAATCCCTATAGTATCGGAGAATATCGCATGTTAGCTGTGAGTACCATTTAAAGATCGATCAATGTACACATATTTTTTTTGGTCCTGTGGAAATACTGTTGCGCAAACCTTTAAGGCAGGAACACTTAGGACTACTTGGAGTACTAGCACAATAAGCCCTCTCACCACTCTAGATGGATCGTTTCTATCCAGACGAACGTCATTTGTGCTCGTTTTCACCGATTAGCCGATATTGTTACTGCATGCGCATCAAGGCAAAACAACGGACTGTTCCGCCACTTCGGCGCTGGCTAATGTCGCTGCTGGCTAAAACTTCATATTCGACTGTGATGAAGAACGGCAGGTGAGTACAACATGTTGTTACACTGAAGAATTCTCGCCGCTGGCTGAAGCTGCTTTACCTATTCTCAGGCGGTAATATGTATTTCCGGTTTGTCTTCTAAGTTCTGGAACTCGAAATTATTTCCCTGCGTTCGCGTCAATGAAACAACCATTGGAACGGAAATGAAACACAAGTTATAACAGATGTAAGCACACACCGCAAGAACCTCGACCGGATTCTTAATACTAAGATTCAAATACTGACGCTTGTGATGCATCAGCTGTCCTGTGTACGAATCGATTGTAACACCGCCCCGACCCATCCTGGGCTCCACAGCGCTTCGAGCGCGTGGTCGAAGATGGTCGACATCCCATCATGCATCAATTCCGGTCGTGGCGGTGATTTTCACCTTCTTTCCACTTGCGGTGTTGTGGCGCTGTCTGTTTCATTAAATCGACCTACGCGTGGTGCTGCCACGAGTGCCTTTGGCACACTTCACGTTCCACTTTGAGGCACCTGCAGCATAACTTCAAGGTGGCAACTAAATATACAGAAGAAATGTATGATACTGTCAGTACAGACAAATATAAGAATTAAGTGAGTCTCAAAATTAAGGAATTTAGGAAGCCTATCGGTGTGTCGGTGTTGGATCGGCAGGTCAGTGGCTCAGCCTATCCGACAACCCCTATCTGCGGCAGCTGCACAATTTCGCGTCTTTCGATATGTGGCGGAGTCCGGGAATTCTTCCATCACTGAGTTTGGGTGGTGCCACGTGGTTTTTGTAAAAGGTCCGGCGCGGCCAAAGAGAAAGATGATTCAAATATTCACCCCCATGCATTTGCTCAAGCTTACGCACTCTTCACCGCATGAATATATCAAGGTCATATCATGTCATGATTTTCGTAACTAGTATGCAAAAATCCCATGTACCTCGGCATCAAGGGCCCTGTCGAAAAACTTAGGCCTATCTGCTGGCCAGGTGCCACCGTGCCAAGCACCTCCAAGCACTCCCTGCAGGGCGTGCATACCCGGCCGATCGATCAATGGGCATGCCAGCAAGTCCCAGCTTGCTCCGACATCCTTCCCACGGTTGTACTTTAAATGCGAAACCTACCTGTCGCCAACTCACGACTATACGCCGATCATGCTTTTCAAGTCACTTTTCGTCCTAGCAGCAGCAGCTCTGGCTGCCAACGCGCAATCAGGGACCACAACGTCTCCTGCTGCGGCTGCAACTCCAAGCGGAGTTACAGAGTGCATCATTTCATGTTCGACCCAAGCCGCCGCTGCAGGTGGTTGCTCTAGCTAGTAAGTTGGCTAGGTTTCAAACAGCACTCGAGCATTCTGAATCTCACGTCCTCGATGTTAGCACCGACCTTTCTTGTGTTTGCACATCCACTTCATTCCAGACAGCTGCCAGCGCATGTCTGCAAGCTAACTGCACTGCTGCCGAAGTCGCTGAGGCGGGAGCGCTTCAACAATCTGAGTGCGCAACATGTATGTCATTCTTTTCGAAGTGTGTACTGGGGCTAATGAGACTAGTAACGGCGAACTCTTCGAGCGCGACATCGAGCGCGACATCGACCTCGACTTCCGCTACGACTGCTGCTTCGTCCGCCAAATCAACTTCAACTGGTGCTGCCACGGGTCTCGCACCTTCGCTTGCTCTCAACAGTGCATTCGGCGGGCTCGTTGCCCTTGCTGGCGCCCTTATTGGAACAGCACTCGTTATGTGATCCAGCCAGTAAAATGTCGTAACTGCGGGGTAACCCCACTTTGATATCTTTTGTCATTTTATTCGAGTCGCAGACGCTTTGCTTGGATGTTTCAGAATTTCGGGTGAAGTCGCGGTCGACACAAAGTGTTAGCCAAGACAGCAATTTTTGATTATTACATACATACCTATTGCTTGGCATTATTCTTCCCTTCAGGGCCCGAGGTAACCCGAGTGATACTACCATTCCGACTCGGAGTCAAATACATTCATCATAATTAGTTTTCCAGCCTTTGGCAGCATCCACTCAACTTGGGTGATCGGTAAATATCGTGGGTGTGTGCTTGTGTATGCTCGGAGCAGGAACGATTTCCCCCACAAAGCGGAATCAAGAAGGAACAACTGTCTTTTATATGGTCTGGCTAGCCTGGGAGCTAAAAAGCGGTAAGGGATGATGCTCACATAGTCACTGTGACAGAGCTCCAAGTTCTACTTGCGCATTGCGCAGCGCCACGACTTCGCCCCAAATGCTAATTGCCTTGCGGTTCAGGCCATGCAGTGTTGATCGTTGATTATATGAAAATATGGCGCTGCGAGTACATATACGAAGGGGGACGTGGTCGCAGAGATTGATGGTTCGATTGATTGCCCGCTTCAAACCCGAGCTATTAGAAATTAGCGCCCAAATCTCTTTGTGCTAGACCTCGCTGCCGAGCATGCACTATTCACTCGTTTTCGTCTTTTTTCTAGCCTTCGGTTTCTGTGCCGCACAGAACTATACCCTTCCTCAATGTGCACAAGTCTGTGCGGGGACGGCTGCGACAGCGGCTGGCTGTTATTCGTTGTGAGTGTTTCAACAATTTTCAAAAGTTGGTCTAAAAATCGTTACATAGCTCGAATGCCACATGCGTCTGTGGCTCTCAGCCCTTTCAATCAGCCATTCAGTCATGCTTCGATACGAGCTGCAATACGACAACCCAAGGCACTGCTTGGCAGTATTACAGCATCTTGTGTGACGGTGGGTCTTTTGCATGGATTGAAGGAAAAACGTTTCTCATACGCAATCAATGCGCAGCTGCCTCGGCCAGTTCCGCATTCCCAGGTACTTAGCGCTTAGCAGTCATACAGTGATTGAGTGTTGACTGTCACACGCAGGCCAGTCCAAAACCACGACTGTCAGTGCCACTACTAGTACTGCCCCGATATCTATAACCTCGCATACATCATCAACCCAAACGTCATCCGTTGGGTCGGTGAATGTTTCATCTACTAGTACGACCTCTGCAAGCCGATCTTCAACATCAACTTCTGGAGCACTTGCGACTGAAATGAAGATGCTACATTGTTTCACGGCGGTCATTGTTGGTGGCGCTCTGATCTTGTGGTGATGCGAGTGGCGGCGGGACCATATGTCATTGAATCCTCGGAGATGATGTGGTGAGGCGCAGGTATACAGGTATTATTGTTGTTGGAGGTCGTCCCTGGAGACCGGGGCGAGCCTAATTTCTGGACTTTGTTATATATATCCCAAAGGACCTTGTCGCGTCGAGGACTATAACTATCCATCCTAATAGTACATGGTGGGGATAGATTAATATAACCACGAACATCTGTCAGAATATGCCAAAGTGTGCCAACGTCATACATACGTGAGATGTGTAAGAACCGGCGGGAACTGAGTACTGCCAGTGGACACTGAACCTGTATATGGATAAACATAATGAGTAATAAATATGTTGCGACCCACTTGATAGTGACATACTGAGCTATTTTTTAAGGTCACCAACATTCCACCAACCAACCTTCATGATATCCGTCGGGATGAAAGAAAGGGCACGCATGGGCGGGACGGAGGTTCCGGTTAGAGCCGATCCGGTGGGATGTCCCATCCCTGAGCAAGAATGACATTGACAAGCACGGCACGTCGTCGTGTGTCAGGAAGCTAAGCCTGACTCAGGGTGTTAATTGGCAGTTATATATCGTCAGCGTAACCTTTCCGAGTCAACGCACCGATCTAGACTAATGCCTAGTATAATGAATTAGTGGCAGTACTTTACGTAGTGGTCGGTGCACCCTGGCAGTGCTTTGCCACAGGTCTGATTTGGAACAAGGGGATGCTGAGAACAGGAACAAAGATTGAAAGCGCTGGTCGACCGGTCGAGTATCGTCCGTCCAGCCTGAGTAACATGCACATGCACATGCATAGCGCTTGGTACTGCCGTCTTCTTGGATCATGATCATGATCACTATGAAACCACGCTTAGCAGTACTAGCTGTTGACTAGCAGTTAATGCAAATTACTACCAGAAGGTTCTTGTGATTGATGATGTAGACGCTTGTCACACGGTACACGTTACATGTTACATGTGACCATCACGGTCACCACAAACAAAGCCGCCCGGGTAGCCAAGGTCCTTTCAAGTTCTCAACTTGTCCTTGACTTGTCATCCTTGAAAGCAATCGAACGGACTATATCATTTTCAGGAAACGACCCTCTTCATTTTGGCAGACTTGTTCTTCAACATTATCACAATCAAATCTCAACAGTTCGCCATACACGCTGGCCAGATCACATTCCTCTCACCGACTGTTTTTCTCTTAGCTCGCTCTTCTAATTCATCATGGGCAACTGTGTATCATCAGCATCGGACAGGGAAGAGAAGGCTAGGTCAGATGCTATTGACCGTCAGATAGAAGAGGACTCCAGGAAGTTTAGGAAGGAATGTAAGATACTTCTTCTCGGTACGTATCTTCCTTTCTACCTCAAGCTGTGTCTATTTCATTTTATTTTGTATGATTGAGACAAACATCTCCGGGGTTGTATTTACTTGGTCTATTTCCTTCGACTTATCCGTTCAACCCCCTTTCTTTGTTCTTACTGCTCATCATATCCAACCTCAGGATCCGGTGAATCCGGAAAGTCAACGATAGTCAAGCAGATGAAAATCATTCATCAGAATGGCTTCACCAAGAACGAACTCATGACGTTCCGTCCGACAATATATCGGAATACCCTCGACTCCGCGCAAGCCATTGTCTTACAAATGCGTAACATGAATGTGGAGTGTGTAACACCTGCGAATCGGGTACGTTCTCTCTCGCTTTCGCTTTCTCCCATACCTCAATTCATCGCTTTTCGTAGACATTCGCCGAACAAATCGTCGGTTACAGGGTTGAAAACACTCCCGATTTTGTTTTCTCCGTCGAAATTGCACATGCCATTCATGAACTATGGCAAGATCCTATCATTTCCAAAGTGATGGACTGTTCCAGCCAATTCTATCTTATGGACTCGGCTAGCTAGTGAGTATTTATATTCACTCGGATTACAAATACTCACGCTATTCGTTTGCAGTTTCTTTACGGAAGTGCTTCGTATAGGTACTCCCGACTATACACCAACAGAAAATGATGTACTACGAGCTCGAGCGAAGACAACCGGCATCACCGAAACGCGGTTTAACATGGGACAGCTCTCGTGAGTACACCGGCATGTCAAAGTTCTGTTTCTGATTGTGGTCTCATAGCATCCATATGTTCGACGTCGGCGGCCAGCGCTCCGAACGAAAGAAATGGATACATTGTTTTGAATCCGTAACAAGTATCATTTTCTGCACAGCATTATCGGAATACGACCAAGTACTATTGGAAGAGAAGAACCAGGTAGGTCCTGTGCACGCGTAATTATTAGCTGGCACTAAATTTGTCAATAGAATCGTATGCAGGAATCACTTATCCTATTTGAGTCTGTCATCAACTCCCGCTGGTTCCTGAGAACTTCCATCATATTATTTTTGAACAAGATAGATGTCTTCAAGAACAAGCTACCAAAGGTATGTATCCATCGTTACGGACGCGTGGACATCTGCTAACGCTTTGCAGGTACCAATTGAGAAGTACTTCCCAGAATACACAGGTGGCGCAGATATCAACAAAGCGGCAAAATATATTCTATGGAAGTTCATGCAAGCCAATCGGGCGCGCCTAAGTGTGTACCCACAGTAAGTGTGATTCATCACGCCTCGCTCGTCACTCACTGCGTCATAGCTTAACACAAGCCACTGATACGACGAATATCAGACTCGTCTTCGCTGCGGTCAAGGAGACTATCCTACAGAACGCTCTCAAAGACTCGGGCATCCTGTGACGTCTCCCTTTCCTGGTTTCTTGTTCTTATCTATCCGTATGCGCCCCCTTACCCCATTGGTTAATTTGCATTAACAAGGGTGCAGCTCGCATATATATCTGGAACGCCTGGTTATTCTCTAGCATGTTATCATCTTATCTAGCATACCATCAATTATTCATCATTACCCTGACTGTTTGCGAGATTGATCTGCATGTGCCCCCTTTCGCCTTTACGGCACTGCACCACATTTGCTTGATCTGGTTGATTTTAACTTGCTATATAGCGGTTGCAGCCATTAGCGACCCTTGTCTTGTGTGCAACTCTCTGTATACACTGATACGCCCTTGATCGCGTACACAAAAGCTTTTGTACTTGTTACCTGTAGTGCGCAATACCATGATCATGCCAGGCAGATATTACAAGGCAGAATTATAGAGCATGATCAACTCATTAATACAAGAAGAAAAAACATGTTAGGAGCCACTGCGTAGTATGGGTACAACGCATTCCATGCGCTAACGATCGCTATCTCGTTCCTCTTCGCTATCCCATTGGTTGAACCCCAAATCTCTCACACTCGAAACTGCCACAAGAAGCGGATGCTGACCATCCAACATCTTGAGCAGCTTCTCCATATCTTCCAGAGCAAACTCTTCTACCTCTTCTAACAGCGCAAGCTCCTCGCGATCGTCCTCCGGGGACTCTGCACGTCGCTTGCGTTTATCTGCGAGTGTCTGAAGCTGATGCTTCGTGGCTTCTATGAGGGCAGCCTGTAGATCTGGCGTGAGCGCTGGAATGCCAACCACGCGAAGCCCATCGGCGAGGGCTCTATACAACGAGGAAAGAAACGAAGGGTCTGTTTCGGCTCGAATGCTGTGTATGAGCTGGAGGAAGGAAGCAGCTACCATCTGCGATGTTAGTGTTCCACTGTTCTTTCCGCAAGAGAAAAGCAAAGGAATCAATCTGTGCGTATGATCATTAGCAGTAACAGTAACGACGATTGGGAGCACTCACCTACTCGCAGCTTCGCGAACGCCGTCGTGGAAGTAGAATTTTAAAGCGGGAAGGGAGAGCTCCAAGCTCTGGGGGAGATAAGGTGCGAATCGGCCGCTGAGTGTCGCGCAATAGACAACGAGAGTATCGAACGCTTGGCATTTCTCGTCGATAGTCGAAGTGCGGATTCCAACGATCTGACCGTCCATCGAGATAGTCTCCCAGCCTTCTCTCGTCTCGCCGACATCGTCTTCGTCATCTGTGTAGCAAGGTAAGTGGATACCGTGACCCGAATGACTGACATTACCATAGACAGAGACATCAGCTTTTGCACTGGCTGCGTTCAGTAGTGGGGGCATGACTACAGGAAGGAACGGCTCGAATTCGGTGCCAAGAGCTTGGCAAATTTTAGCCCAAGTAGCGATCAAAAAGGTAGGCAGCATGGTGTCGGAGGGGTCGACAGGAGAATCTATTATACATGATAAGTGGTTGTCGAGATTTGTTCTAGAGGCAGTCAAGGACTAACTTTGAATTTTGATTAAAAGATCGATGAGCGTATTTGCGTCAGCACGGAAAACGTTACGTCCAACGGCAATTGCTGACAAGGATCAGTCAAGGAAACTTACGCCGACAACAGCCATGTCTTACCTATTAAACCAGCACATTCCATGGCTTTTGCGCGTAACTTGTAATGGTCAGAACTGTTGGCGTTGCGGAGAACATTCAAAAGGAGAGGCATTATGGAGTTATAGTGCTGTTGTATATGCGAGCGTAAGTTAAAGAATGGACACGTAAGACTGCATCATAATACCTTAGCAAACGTTGCTTCGCTGGCATCAGCGACCATAGCGAGAGTTGTAATAGCTTGTTCTTGAACGTAGCCTTTGACTGCTTTGCCATCCTCGGCCCCTGGATTGAGCATCTTAAGCAGACGCTCAACGATCGGGTCTAAATAAGGAACGAGAGTGTCGCGTTCGACACCTTCACAAAAGTTGATCAGGGCAGCAGCGGCATGCGAGTGTACCCTAAAACCGAGGTTTAGGCGAAGGACAAGTGACGGAATCAGAGAAGTAAGGGTTACCGAGGTTCTGGCGCTTCCAGTGTGGGTATCAATGCGGCAAATAGCTGCTCGTGGTAGCGATCTTGAATGATTTCCTTGGAGTACAAGCGTCTACGAGGATCCTGGTGGCAGATTGACTAAACTTACCTCCAAATCAGTACATAGTTGACCACTGCATCAATCATCAATTGAAAGAGGACATCATGCAACGATCGAAACAACGTACACGCATTGACACGCAGCATACCGCACACGTGGGTGTGCGTCCTTGAACATTGGAGTAACTAGGCTGGGAATACGATCAATGAAGGTAACGAGGCAATAAACTGAAGAACACGCACTCAACAACCTTCCCAAGTTCCATTTGCATCACCTAATAAACAAATGAGTGGGCCTGGATTATGCCATAAACCATCATGTCATATAAACCTTGCTTGTGCCTTCAGCTATGGCTGCGATAGCCATCAGGCCGGCGTGCCTCAATCTCCAGTCGTAATTGGCAAGCATTGACGGAATATATTGAAACGCCGGAGGAAGCACTGCTTTACCTCCAAGAGCACAGGCCACTCTATCGAGGGATTGCTCGTATACATGAGGATAATTCTCATCCTGTGCGTCCTCTGAGGGCTAAAGATGTTTCAGTTGGTGGAATACTTTGACAAATGCACAATAAGTATCTTACATCGGCTTCGAGCCAGGAGTCCAACGTGTCTTCTGGTAACTCCCCCATGCCCTCCAAAGACGCTCTTACCATAGCCGCCGTCCATCCTTCCGAACGCTTCGCCAATGTAGGTTTAGCCTCAGTAAGGCTTACCATAAATTCTAATGCAGCCTTCCTGACCAACTCTTTTTCCTCGTCCTCTGTGACTTCGTCACTGTCGTCAGGAGTTCGACTACCAGACCCGTCGGGAGGGAACGTGAAGCTTGGTGATGTGCCGGGGAATGGCTTAGCGACTGTGGGTGTCGGGCCCGAGTCAACGCTTGGCATTATCAAGCCACGCAAGAAAGACAGCAGGGCATTCATGTGAGGCACGAAGAGATTGGGATGAGATGAGCATAACGGCGTTAGCGAACTGAGGAAAGATTTAAGGTGAATATTTGAGAGCGAAGGTAATGTGTCTAGCATTGGGTAGAGTAGTGAGAGCGATTGTGATAATTGATGTTGATCACATGCAGTAAGGTAGGATACAGAGGCTCTGAGAGCAGCAAGCCGAACCTGAGGAGCATCCGTCAATACCAATTAGTGCAACTGGAGGACCACGTACCTCGACACTTTGGGAGTCTTGAAGACCTTTTCGGAAAACCGTCAGAACAGCATCTGTCTGGAGATCCATTACAAGATTGGGGCAGCCGGAAAATAACCTATAAGCGCACTCCCGGAAGCCAGCTTCACCTGTTTGCGTCATAGTAAATGTTTGTGCCTGTAGCGCGTGCCAAGGACGCCCTCGAGACATGGAATTGTTTGCGAGATCGCAAACTGTATCAACTGTCTTCCTGCGAACGGCATCTAATGGCTCATGAGACAGAGAGTGAAGCAGTAGACGCTCAAGGGTTGTCAACGCATGGGCTGGGAGCTGGTCGTAAAGCGTTAGACGCCCTTCTCTGGGTTGCTGACCGGGTGCAGCACGAAAGAGAAGTCTGCGAAGTAAGACCAAGGAGAAGGATCGCATCTACGCTTCATTGAGTGAGGGCAGCATTATTAAAACATGATGCATATCAACTTGCCACTTCAGTATCAGCTGCAATAGAGAACTGAGCCAATGCGAGCAGGTATAGGTCTGGTGTCTGAGCTAGTCTATCATTAACCGCCTGTTCTGCACTGCAGGTCTCTCAGCACGAGTCGCGCCTATTGAAAAGATCGCGCACTTGGAACGTATCTTGTTATCACCAAGCACGAGATTGGCAAGGATTTGTGTGAGTTCTGTCGTGATTTCGTGAGGAACGACAGCCTCCATGGCGCTGAACTTGTGGGGAATTGATATTGAGGGTCCAGGAATGACAGCAAAACAGGAAATGATTTTAGAATACAGGCTGTTCAAATAGGCGATTCCAATTGTTTGATAAAGCTGTTCACTGTTAGTGATCTGCAATGGTGGAGAAGATGCCTGTTAAAACGGTGATCAGCAGATAGACAAGTCTTCAATTATCGCAAGTTCAAGCTCAGCGGCTTTTCCAGTGTCCACCTTCCTCATCTCGAACGACGATCTGCTAGAGCTTTGCTTCACAATTTCTCGAACACAATTCCTATCATAGGTCATGACCGACCGCGTCGAACGTGATAATTCATCAAGCCCGCATCTACAAGCTTCGCTTCTTAAGGGTGATAACTCCGACGCATCACCTGGATGCCGATCATCATCTCAAACACAAGTTTCACATGATCAAGCGTCCAGTTGATGGCACACGTCCGAATTATTCAGTGGCGTATCTCAATTTGGTTCCGTTGAGTGCATGCTGAGGTTGAGCGAATTGGATCATGGAAAGGTTGACACAGCTATGGGCGGCCTGATGGTTGAAGGTACCATTTACTGGAATGATTTCAAATAACATCTCATTAATGTGTGTATCAACAGCGAGCGTCTTCTGAAGACAAGTCCCATGGTTCGCGACTTCGGATCTAGTCTCCCCTAGCCAGACCACACAGAGGGAGGAGGACAGTCGTCCCTTCTTGATTGACTTTATTTGAAACGTTGAGAAACTCGTTTCGTGGAGACAGCTATTAGCTAGTATGCCAGGTCAAGAAAGATATTACTGCGTCTTTTCGCGCATAACTCTCGCATGAGACGCATTATTTCAGATGTCCTTGGAATACTCGCTCCTTCAGTTGGTGCATATCTTTGCGAAGGTGTTTTGTTGTCCTACCCTCTCCTCGTACTTCTCAGATAAAAAAGTTGGTACGTCACCTTGCCGCGAAACAAAAATACGCTTCATCAGGTGCAAGCAGTGTAAAGATGTCATCATAAAAAGGAAGATGATCATCTCGATCGACATCATGATCCGATGCTCGCAGAAGGATATTTTCCTTCAGACCTCTACCACGCGGCAGTACCGGTTATTCTGTCAGTGCCCGGCACGACATAACTGACCCCTGGTAGTTCTGCCCACAACATGCACTTTATTCAACGTTTGAAACATGGAAACACGAGCACGTACAACCTAAACTGCACAGCAAGTTATCTAATCTCCATCACCTCGACGCACTATAGCTTGCCCTCTGTCGGGAACTCTGCAGGGCTCGTCTTGACCTCTTCAACTGATCCCGGTTCTACCAAATCACTAGCCTTGCTCTTCGACGAAGGTCCTTCTTCATCCTTCTTGTCGCTGACTTTGAGCGTCTGCTCTAGACTCTTTGTGATTTTCTCCACCTCGTCCTCTGCTGATTCCTCTGGTTCTGGTTCTGGCTCTTGCTCACCAGCTTCCAAGCTGTCCTTCGTCTTCTCCCAAGCGGCATCAAGCTCTTCCTCCCATCCTAGTTCTTTGCATAGTTCCCGCACGACATCGTCGCATTTGCCGAGGAATAACACATCGTCTGGCTTGTTAAAGTGGCCAACTTCATCGAGATTAATCAGCACCCGAGGGCAGTCGTTCGGCACAAGGTCCACAAGAGAGGCAAATGGGTGCACTGTCAGCGATGTTCCTAATACAATCAATAAATCCGCTTCTTGCAGATTGGGGATAGATTTGTGAAATTGTTCAGGAAGCTGCTCCAACAGTCAGCCACGCTGTATGATTTCGTGAAGCTCAAACATACCCCTTCACCGAAGAAGACAATGTCCGGTTTCACCAGGCCCCGGCACCTCCTCCGTTCACACCTCGGAATCTCTATCTTCTCGCTCAACACCGCCTTCTTTATCTTCTCTGCATCAAAGGGCGTTTCACACTCAATGCACCGCTGGGTGGCGAAGCTCCCATGTGCCTCGATAATCTTATGCGCGGGAACTCCTGCGCGTCGCTCGAGCGTGTCTATGTTCTGAGTGAAACATGTATGCAACAGGGAATGCGAATGGAGGAGTGTTATAAAGCTGTGCGTGGGCGTGGGTCGGAAGCGCCCTGGGTACAATTCCTTGGCCAGGGTATAGACTAATAAACACGGGTCAATTCCTTTCTTCGCTCGGACTAAGTACGGACGGACGCACAGGGTATCGGGTTTTTCTTAAAGAACTCTATCTCAAATACCGCCTCTGGGAATGGGAGATTCAGCCGTGCGAGATTGGCCTGTGCAATATCATATTAATGTTCCTCATTTGCGGTGGCGCGCTGCGCACCACACACTTACGTATAATCCTAGATCATACATTAATCTGCATCTCAGAACCAGATGCTATGTATGACTTACCTGTACCAGGTGATCTGAAGTCCGGTATACCGGCAGATGTACTCACACCTAATAACACATATAAGAAGACAGTAATTTGGCACTAGCAAGAGTAGCCTACCTGCGCCAAGCTAGTTTCGTCATAATGTCGGTGTCAACAATTCAAATCTTGACTCGGAGGTGATAAGGGAACTCACCATAAGGAAGACATTCCGACAGCTATCTGACTTCATATATCTCGCAAGCGCCTCGAGATCATTGCCCTCTAAGACCTTTGGGTACTGATCTGTGGTGTAACCGGGCTTGGTCATGCTGCCCCTGAAAGTACGATTCCACCAGTCATACAGTGAGTGCATCTTCGCGAGTAGAGGATAATTACCTAAGTACTGCTCAGTGAAGAATACGGGAAGAAGGAAAGAAAGAGACAAAGGACGCTGGAAAGTGATCACACTGGATTCCTACTCCGTGCAGCATATCAAATTGCACGTGCCAACTAGATAAAAATGGGCTCATGGGGCGGTGCTACAACATTTGAGAAGATACTAATGTAGGACAAGATCGATCAACTGGGGAGATGTCGGTGGAATCATAATGGAATGCAAGTCATAAGGGTGGTCATATGCTATCGGTCTCCTCTTCTTTCTCCGGGCGTGCCACCCATCCATCATCATCGTCCTGCGCCAGATTCATCAAAACGAATGAGGTCAAAATTCATGACATACCTCTAATGAATACTCCTCTTCGCCATCCTCATTCAGGGGATCCCATGGTACATGCACGTCTACCCAGCTACCAAGAGCAACACGTCAGACTGATTATTCAGAGAGAACGAAACTCCGAGATGATACTGACAAGTCATCACCTTCGGGATCAGGTACAGGAGAGTCTCGCATGAGACGTCGTATCAATGGCAGCTTGCGCTTGAGCCCATACAGTGGCGTGAACATGTAATCTTGGTGCTGCCCCTTCCGCAGCAGGCTTGCATTCGTATCTGACCACCACTGTTGGGGCTCAGCTGCATTCGCGCTGGGAGTAAGTGCTAAGGAAATCTTCTCTCCACCTGATTACTGCAATGAGCAGGAGTACGAGGACACAGTGTGCTGGAAACATACTTTTGTCCGAAAGATATATAGTGTAGGCGGGACACTTGAAGATGGAATTGACGATGTGCATATCCCTGAGCTCTGGGACCTTGTATAGCGCCTCTAAAACCCTGCCGCGCGGAACGTATTCTTGTCTCGGATTGTGCATGATCAAGAGGGCACCACGCTTGCCGCGCTGAAACTGCCACTCTCCTTTGATAGATGCTTGGCCGAGACCAGCGACATTTCTATCAAACCATCAATCAGTCTGGATCCTCCCTCGCATAGACCGCGCGCGGTACACACATTTCCCCATCAACCTTGAGATCATTCTGCCGGACACCCATCGTACATACTATGAAGTCGCCCTCCACGGCACCGATCTGAGGAGGGAAGTCTGCTAGCTTCAGTTTCCCATCCACTTTATCCAACAAGATCTGGAATTCCGGATCATAGATGTTGCCTTCGATGTCCAATTCGCCCGACTCAGTATTCAGCCTGCCATATGCACCGACCTGCATGCGAGATTATAAACTGCAGCCATGAAACCGATGAGAAACTTACTTGTATGGGTATAGGTGGATCCCAGTTGGCCCACTTCGCTGTGGATTGTCTGATGAGATCGATGTACTTCCGAGCTGCGTTCCCCATCAATATGGTGCAGACTCTGCAGAGTAGTCGATTATTATTAAAGAAAGAGCGCCGGTTACTGGAACCGCCATGCGCCGACAGTACTAGATATAGTTGAATCTGGCCTGTGTTTGCTGTGCATGCATCGCAACTTGCATGATTACGACTTGATTACAACACCAACAAACCTAGATATCACTGCACATACATGTACTCGAACATCCACTACACAATTAATCATACATCTCATACGGCAAAGTCAATCTGATATAACAAGAAGAAAAGAGCCCAACCAGCCATCACTCATCGTCACTGTCATCTGAAATAGGGTATGGCACATATACAGAGTCTCTTCGCGGGACGTAGACGTTGGGGTCATCCTGGATACACAGCATTAGTCTCTGATGTCTGTTGCGAGAAACTTCAAGTACACACCTCTTGATCATCATCATACACTGGATCGATCTCTCCATCGTCATCGAGTGGCTCCCAAGGTGGGTAACATTCCATCCAACTTTTGTCCGGTCAGTAATGCGGTCGAAAGATGAGACAAGAGACGTACAAGCCCTCATCCACAGGATCCGGAGTAGGTGAGTCGCGCATCAGGGGACGAATCAAGGGGATCTTGCGCTTGCAAGTGAAAAGCGGCGAGAACACGTAGTCTTTATCCGATCTGATTTGAAGGTTTTCTACCTTTGAATCAGTCCACCAGTCGAGCTGCGTCTTGTTGTCTTCGCCAGATTTCGGGAGAAGCGCCATTGAAATCTTCTCGCCGGCTTATTATTTCCCTTAGATCTCAGATGTACATGAAACGATAGGAATGGACGCACTCTTGTTAGACAAATAAATAGCATAAGCACGACACTTGTACACCGATGGGACGATGTACTTGTCCTTGAGCTCTGGAACCTTGTAGAGCGCTTCAAATACTTTTCCTTTAGGGAAATGCTCTTGACGGGGCTTGCACATGACGAGCATCGCGCCTCGTTTGTCCTGCATAAACTGCCAGTCTTGTTTATACGCTGCTTTGTCAATGCCCTCAACGCTATCGTAGTAGAAATCAGGGAAGTTCTCAAAGGTTGATTATGTCAAAAGCTTACGCGTCTGATCCAAGACTGAAATCCTTAGGCCTGACGCCCATAGATCCAACAGCAAAGTCTTTCTCCTCCTCGTCGAGCACCGGCGGATAATCAGAGAGCTTCATTTTACCATCGGTAGCGTCGAGCAGCTTCTGAAACTCGGGATCGTACACGTTTCCTTCAACATCGAACCTCCCTGTCTGGGCGTTAAAACGACCATACGATCCAACCTAGATCATACGAATCGTCATGAAGACGAATTCTCGCAAAGAGTGGCGTCGAACTGACTCTAATGTCCTGTTTTTCGGGGAACCAGTTCGCCCACTTTGAAGTGCGCTGGCGTATGAGGTCTACGTATTTGAGGCTTGTATTCACCATGGTGGTAGAGGGTAAGGAGTGAAAGGCGCGCAGTGGCGTTAACTTAGATCTATAAAAGTAGCGTGAGCATAGGTAAATGTCAACATTGACAAGTAATATCTTGCCCCAGTTGTATCGTGCGATAACGCAAATGAACCTAAAGAATTCAGATAGATGGGATGCTGTACGAGTATGTAACTGAGACCGCAGTACAACGAAGACGGTGTGGACACTCTAACAAAGATTCAGTAATAATAATAGATCTTAAACGAATCAGTAGCCTAAGTACAAAATAGCTCACATTCAAGATCTGCCAATCGGATAGTATCGGCGCATCCTGGGCGCCTCCAACGTGGGCCCATCAGTGAACCAGTGAACAGATGAGAATGATATACAAGCAATATATTGTTGAGCATTGCAACAATCAGCGTAAATCTGTTGACCGCTTTCACATGGGAATGTTTGGCATTAAGTGATAGACTCGGATTCCCAATCTCCGCCCCGTACTACTTGACATATGTAACTTATTGTTATCGATGAGTCGTCCACTGGCTGTTTCGATCGACGGAAAGACTGTACTAGTAGCATTGAGAGCACTTTGCCCCGAGTGGGCGGGGAATGTGGCGAGTCCTTGACGCTCTTGCAAAAATAGCTCCAAGTACAGCGTGGGTTCGAGGGCCGAGGCAGACAACAAGTGACGTAAAGTTTACATCAACACATTTGGCAACGCCTTCGTCGGGTAGCGCTCTTTGTACTTTTGCATTGCTCAATTGTGATACATCCTATATGGTCGCAAGTGCTGAGGGAGCAATTAAAAAGCAGGTTGAAAATTATTACAGTGCATGTAAAACGGATGCCTAAATTGAGTGCACATATATTATACTAGTAGCACCTATGCCATGCCATTAGCAAGTGACCTATCACCGATGTTTCCTCCGAGTCAAATGACAGTTTTGTGAGGGAAGTCATCTAGAATGCTTCCCCCGCCATAGTTATGACGCAACGAGGGTACTACCACGCCAATGCACGAAAACGCACATTAGATGGCAAAAGATGAACGCCTATGAGCCATATCTGTAGGGAATGATAAATGCTAGATAACAGACAAAGAAATATGAATAGAAAATACGAACGTTATACAGGCGGTAGGTTGACTCGTCACAAATCTCGTCGCGGAAGAGAAAGTAGCGAATTCCGACCCAAGAACCAATAGAAACAAAAAGAACACTGGAGAGAGGCCCCAGACTCCAAAATAAGGCAAGCGCAAAAGAAAATAGTGGAAGTGCACAAAGCATATAGATACGAGATCCTTCGGGTACTACAATCGGCAGAGTTCGTCGTCCTGACTTGCGATCACCATTAACATCGGCGAAATCTTGCGCATGGATTGTCAGAAGTATGACAAGTGCACTGCAGCAAAGTGCATTTACGCTCGTTCCGTCGAGTGAAGATTCCCTTGCTAGAATATAGATCTTGTCAACGAAATATTATCCCTTAGATCGAGAATGGCCTACATAGAATCAACAAACAACCAAGTTCATTTGCCACATAACCTCCTGCGGTGCACAAATTCTTGAAAATGGGATGGCGACTGAGATGAAAATCATCATGCATGGCCACGAACACGGAGTAAAACACCACTGGTTATAACGACGTTTAAGTTGAAAAGGGATGAAATGCCCCAAGCAGAAAACCATGAGTCCCCAGCGCAATGCACGGGAGTCTTTCACGCTAATGCGCCCGGACGCCACAGGACGCCATGGTTTGTTCAAGACATCTTCATGAGAAGAGTAAGATTGGTTAGACGCATTGAATTGAAAGAGATGGAACCAAAGCCAGCAGAGAGGCGCAAGATAGGCCTAGCGGGCTGTGACGAGGAGATACAACAGTTGCAAATATCATCTACCACAAAAATTCAGCGTCGTGCAGTGATAGTTGTTGCCGGAATGAATACCCACGGGGAAAATTATTGTCTTGAAGTCAGATCTTGTGAAAAGCCAAGCAGTCTCGAAGTGATGCAGTGCACAGCGCAAAGTGGTCGCTGTGAAGCGGGACATTAGTATTTGGAGTCTTTTTGCTATCTAGCATCATTATATAGTTTGAAAGGACGGCCAGGCTGAATTTTTGGTTCCCATCGTTCCATCTCGCATGACCGGTGAAAGGCAGACATGGATAACGCGGAGCCCATAGGCTCGTATTTCAGGCTGAATTTTTGGTTCCCGTCGTTCCATTTCGCATGAGCGGTGACAGGCAGACATGGATAACGCGGAGCCCATAGGCTCGTATTTCGGGCTGAATTTTTGGTTCCCGTAGTTCCATTTCACATGAGCGGTGACAGCCAGACATGGATAACGCGGAGCCCATATGCTCGTATTTCAGGCTGTGTTTGCAGTCATCCTAGCCTCGTCTGAAGTGATACTTTGGAAGGTTATTATTCAGGTTACCGTTAAGAGACTAGAGTTAGCGATATACGAGTGGTAACGATAATATACCTCAGCATGCGGGAGAACGTTGTTTGTTTTGATGACGCAAATAGGCAGGTTTGCTTCGACTCCTCAAGGCGCCACACGCCACTCTCAGTAAAGCGGTGTACAGTTGACCGCAAACCAAAATTGGGTCCATTTGGAGGCGTGCCTAGGAGCTGTGCACGAGTGCAACATTGTTTTGCGGCGAAAGCAGAACAGAACATAGAGATGTGCGCCGCAATGAGGAATATTTTGCAATACACAGCGGCAAGCGCTTGCACTACTGAAAGCCGATCAAGTTCTGTGAATAGAGCTTCTTCCGCAGCAATGATAGATCACTGCCTGATGGCTACAGTTGATGATAACATACTTGTCTGGGTGTCCGGGTGTCCGAGTGTCCGAGTCTGAATCACTGTCCGAGTCCGAGCCAGCGAGCAAAAAGGTGGTGAAGATGGTTATTTTAGCATGGGTCGCTTAACCAAATACCTGATGTTTGGCAAATCTTGGCACATATAATGATACAGAAGCGCTCGAGAAGTTAGAACCAATTGCACGACTTTATCGTAGGCGTTCAAGTCTAGCTGCAAGGGAACATCATTAGTGCGGACCCCACGTAAGTAGTTTCCGCTAAACCGACCATAGAGAAATAAAGATAAGACCTGATATTATTAATTGAAGGGGCGAGCTGGGTAAAAAAAGTTCAAGATGACTTCAGTCCGCAGCTTCGCTAGCTTCAAGTTGATCAATGGACTTCAAGCTTGGAGTCGTGGCGTTGCCAACTTAGGCGAATAAAATCCCCGACGGTACTATAATATTCCCGAATCCCGATCCGGTCGGACTCAAGTCGCTTCGGCTCCTGAGGCTCTCCTCCATCATGATGGACCACTTCTCCGCTTTTTGCATTTCGGACCCGGGGGGTTGTTTCTGTTCATATAATCTGCTAGCAATCAAAAGATCTTTTTGGGGCCACACAAGTGACTTTCCCCAACTGTGACTATGATCTCTCATCATGTGCATCTTTCATCAGTGGTTGCCCACTTCCCGCGCACAATTGTCTCGCCGGCCTGTGAAAGCGCCAGCACCACCCTCGTCTTTTCATGGTTCCCCTACAAGAAGTCCTGTGTCGCAATTCCACTTGGACATAGTGCTGTGAACGAACCACCGGATGTTTTCGTGCTTGTCACTGCCTGTAGACGGAATCCCAGATACAAGTTATCATCGTCAAATTGGTGCTTGGTACCGCCAATGTATTTTGTTGTTGCGCCGGGATAGCCCTTTTTTAAGGTCGGCTTTGCCGTGCACAAGCAGTAAGTCGCCACGGTTTGGCGCTTGTATGTTGTGACCCCCTTGAGTGGGAGAGAGTAGACTATCAAGATATGACCTTCATACGTACTTAATCTTTTCATTTTACATACACAATCACCAATCCTACCATGCGTCATACACGTTTCCCATTGGTTCTCCGTCCCAATCAAACGTATTAATTCCTCCCCTCGTCGGATGATCTCCCGGGGTCTTTCAACCCAAGACTGAGTCTGTCCTTAGTCCGAGTCTCGTTACCTCTCGGTAGGTTATGAGCCCTGGCTCAGACTAGGCCTCACACTCGTTTTTCTTTCGCTTCCACTTGCCCTATCTGAGCCTCCCCGATTTTTCCCGAACTGGAACAAGGCCGCCCTCTATCACCGCTTGACCCGCGGATCCTATTCATCCCCTTGCCACCGTCACCACCGTTGACCCCCGTCGTTCCAACCGCTCGTTACCAAACCCACTTACTCTTCCCATTCTATTGTCGCCATCGCCGACACATCATTCTACATCAGTAATGTCTACCATTTCGTCATCTAACATCCGAATCCCATCATCCTTTCCTCACTCTCCTCTGGATGCCAATGGCTCCAACTACAATTCGTGGGTAACGTCCATGGACCTTTGGCTCTCGCTCTTCAACCTTTGGCGCCTCCTTACCGGTGATGAGAAGGGTCCTCAGCGCCCGATCAAAGGTGCCATTGAGACAGACAGTGACTTCAACAAACGCCTCGCAACACATGATGCAAGTGTGGACGTCATTTCTTTCCAAGAACGCCAAAGTATAACCAAGGGACTTCTCGGTATGGCGGTACATTCAAGTGACCTCATCCATTTCATGGGCGTCACTGACCCAGCCACCATCTGGAAGGTGCTGGAGGACAAGTATCAGGCATCTGTCAGCATCCGCTTTACGAGCCTTATGGGCTGTGTTTTTGATCTCTCCAAGGCATCCGACAGTGACTCCCTTACCAAGACCATTAAGGAAATCACAGACATCAAAGCTCAATTCAAGGTCATTGAATCTGCGGAGTGGAAGTGCAATGAATATACCCTGTTCAAGTGCTACTGCGTGCCCTTCCCGATTTTTATGCATCACTATCTCAGCTCATACTCCATAGCGCTGACGCCAATGCTGGAAAGCTAACACTGGAAGGTGTTAATCAGCCAGATCAGAAACTCAGAGCAATACTATGCGAGTTTTGGTTCCGCAAACCCGCACACGCACCACACGGCCATGGCTGCTAGGACAATGAAAGCAGGTAAACCTACCGAACGTGCCAAGCCGAAGGATTTTGACGCTTCCAAGGGAGATAAATGGGAGTTGTCGTGGCGTTTCGACCTGCGGATCTTGCAAGCGCACGGGCCTACATCTGGCACAACTGCCAGTGCCCATCTAGCAAAATCAGACTCGCCCAATACGTCAGCATGCATTCCTCCTTCACCCTCGGAAGGCACTAACGTGTCAGTTCTCACATCAGGACAACCTGACAGCATTCCATCATTTCTTCGTCTTCCTACACATTCTGCCAGCCTTTCTAATACGAGCACTATTTCCTTTCAATTCCACGTAGACTCTGCCGCTACCGCACATATGGAATCCAAGCACTCCCTCTTCACTCGCTATAGAACTTACAACCCTCCCTTAATCGTGAAACTTGCAAATGACGATACTGTTCTTGCCCCAGGTTGGGGATTCATCACGCTAGCGCTTGACAACAATGGAAGACATGAGTCCATCGAACTCCCCTTCCTCCATGTACCAGACCTACGGTGCACACTGATATCCGTATCTGCTCTAGCATCGGAAGGAATTTTCTTCGAAACAGATACTAAAGGAGGGCAAATGCATCGTGACGATGGAACTGTGATCGCATGTGTGGAATGCGCTGCTGGTTTATACTACCTTCGAGCCAAGCACACCCATACGGCCTTTGCCGTCAGGACCACTTCAACGACGTCCTTACCATTGGCTATATGGCATGCACGCATGGGCCATGCCGCCAACTCCACCTTGCGCAAAGCTGAGAAGGTAGTAGTAGGACTGTCTCTTGACCTACCAGACAAGTCTGCAGGACCTGGTGACCACATTGACTGTCCGTCGTGCCTGATGGGAAAACAGAAACGATTCCCGTTCCCGCCTCATGCTCAGGCATCGTGCAACGCATGTCGCTGAACTCGTTCACACTGATGTCTGGGGACCCATCAACACCGCAACCCCATCCGGCGAAACATACTTCGTTGCCTTCACGGATGATTTTTCACGTTTTTCGACCATTTACCTCATTAAGCACAAGAGTGAGGTATACTCTCACCTTCTGCAATATATCGCTTGGATCGAAAACCTAGTCAGGACAACGGGTCAAACGTCTCCGCAGTGATAACGGCTGGTGAATATGTCTCTCACGCTACCATCGAGTTCCTACGCAGTAAGGGAATTGAGCACGAACTTACGATGCCATACACAGCGGAACAGAATGGTGTTGCAGAACGTGGCCACCAGACAATTGCTACTGCGAGCATTAAGTGCCCACCACCAGAGTGGCCTCCCTCGTTCGTTCTGGGGTCACGCTATCCTCAACTCAGCGTACATCAAGAATTTCCTTCCGTCATCAGCCACTGACAACAGGACACCGTTCGAACTCTTCTATGGTGAACTACCAAATGTCTCGCACTTACGGCCGTTTGGCTGCCTCGCATATGCTCACATCCCAGACGACAATCGACATAAATACGACTTTGTTTCGAGGCGGTGCTTCTTATTAGGACACGTCAAGGACGCGGGATATACTCTATGGGATCCAGCGACACGACAGATGGTACACTCCCGGAATGTTCTTTTCGATGAAAACTTCTTCTACGGCACACCCAATTCAGTTCTCTCACCCCTTGTTGAATTGTACAATCAGCGCATGCTAACACAGAAGTCCACTCCCGCATTGCCACACGATTTGCCAACATCAGAAGACGCCTTCAAAATCACACGACCTAGAGAAGATGGTTCTGAATTCACACTACCAGGACCCAGTACCGTTTCAGTGGGAGTACTCCCATTTTCTGCTCCTCCCATCCCCGAACCTCCACGGCCGTTCCCGCAGTCAAACGATAATGTTCTTCCCGTTCCTACTGAAGTTCCAGGTAGAAACGGTACCATCTCCTGAGCCACGACGATCGACACGCCAACGCATCGACGCGCGACCAGCAGTTCCAAAGACTGTTGCCATCCCAACCAAACACGTCCCAGTACAGCGGCGTTGGACCTACGTCCCAGTCACAGTTGAGGAGGAAGCTGACGAAGAACAAGATTGTAGCATTAGTGCTACCCCCGACATCACCATTGAACACTCTGCGAAGCACGTGTCTTCGGCGGATAGCAATAAGATTGATGGACGGAAGCTCCCTCCGAAAACGTTAACTGCGGCTCGCTCGTCAACAGATTCGGGCCATTGGGAAAGTGCGATGAATGAAGAGTTAGCGTCATTGGGAGAAAAAGGAGTGGGTATCCTAACACCACTCCCATCAGGGAGAAAAGCAGTCGGCTCACGATGGGTATACTCGCACAAGTATGACGAGAATGGTCAGATTGCCCGACACAAGGCTCGTCTTGTTGCGCAGGGTTTCACGCAGATCGAAGGCCTAGACTATACCGACACCTTTGCCCCTGTTGCAAAATATGACACCGTACGTGCGCTACTCTCCATGGTCGCTAAGTTTGACCTTGAACTCGATCAAATGGACTGTGAAGACCGCTTTCCTCAATGGCGAGCTTGATGAAGAAATCTACATGCGTCAGCCCCCGGGTTTCGAAGACAATGAGCACCCAGATTGGGTCTGGAAACTCCTCAAAGCCATCTATGGGCTAAAGCAAGCTGGTCGTCAATGGAACAAGACACTCGATGATTTCTTGCGGAAAGAAGGTTTTAATTTTGTTCGCAGCGAAGCAGACTATAGTCTGTATGTTTTACACAAGGATGACAAGACTATTTGGCTCCTCGTCTATGTTGACGACATGTTGCTTGCGTCGAACTGTCGGGCCTTCCTTAACGGTTTTAAATTGGAAATGAGCAAGCGCTTCGAGATGAAGGATCTTGGCGAAGCACGCCATTTCTTAGGGATGCACATCACGCGAGATCGCCCCAAGAAGCTCCTTACCATCAATCAATCCTCTTTTCTCGAGCAAATTCTCAGTGAAACTCGGATGTCGGATTGCCGCCCAGTATCTACCCCCATGGTCCCAGGCATCTCCTTGACGAAGTCGTCTGCACCCCTCACTCAAACTGAAGTCAAACAGTTCGCGCACATGCCATATGCGCGTGTCAGTTGGGGAACTCAACTTCGCCATGCGTGTTAGTCGTCCCGACATCGCATATGCAGTGTCGGTGTTGTCAAAATATTTGAGCAACCCTGGCATAGAGCACTACCGCCAGCTCCACCATCTCCTCCGTTACCTTCGTGGATCCACGCATCATTCCCTGACCTTTTGGTCTATCCAACCAAGGACTCATTGGTTACTCAGACTCAGACTTCGCATCTGACAAGGACGACAGCCGCTCGATTGGGGGCTATGTTTACTATCTTTTCTGTTCCCCCCATTAGTTGGCGTTCCCAAAAGCAATCCGTCGTTGCGACTTCGTCCACCGAAGCTGAATACATCTCCCTCTCTAACGTGGCCCGCGAGCAGATCCATCTCAGTCAGCTGCTATGCGACTTTGGTCTTGACCTGTCGCTGATCACCCCTACCACGCTGTATGGTGATAACAATGGAAGTCGCGCGCTAACGAAAAACCCGCAATTCCATGATCGGGTGAAGCACATTCACGTTCGCTATCACTTCGTTCGAGATCTAGTCAGCGACAGGACCATCATTATTCCTTATGTACCTACACACGATATGGTTGCCGACATCTTCACGAAATCCCTACCACGAAAACTTTTCTGCAACCATCGTCACTCGCTTGCTCTCCGTTCACCTTCAAACGAAGACCCAGCTGAATGAACTACACACGTGTCTCTAGTGATTTGCGTCTGAGTGGGAGTATCAAGATATGACCTTCATACGTACTTAATCTTTCCATTTTACATACACAATCACCAATCCTACCATGCGTCATACACGTTTCCCATTGGTTCTCCGTCCCAATCAAACGTATTAATTCCTCCCCTCGTCGGATGATCTCCCGGGGTCTTTCAACCCAAGACTGAGTCTGTCCTTAGTCCGAGTCTCGTTACCTCTCGATATAGACCCTCTAAGAACCTCCAGAATCTGCTCTGGGGTGTTTGATGTCAAACACCCCAGAGCAGATTCTGGAGGTTCTTCGATCATGGAAGAATGCGGCAAAGATGTCAACTCAAAGTTCTGGGCGACATACAAGAAAATTTCGACCCAGCAGATGACGACTCCCTGGAGCGGGCACTTCGGTTCACAAACACAAGATGAACTTCAGGTCTTTCTTTTCTTAGCCCTGGAACAACCCCAGGGGCGTTGGCAGATCCATGATCGAATTTTGTTTTCCTCATCAACAATGATAGCCTCCTTTCACCCCAGATGTCTGCGGGAGTTTGTCGATAGACAACACAGAAAGATATGAAAGAGGGGTAATGTACAGTGCGAGAGAATACGGGTAACAACGTATGGGGGGAGGAAGAAAGTGCCGACGCTGGGGATTTGTCACACTTCTCCAAAACATGGCTCGCTAGTTTCAAGCCACCTTGTCTTGTCACTTGTATGATCAAATAAGTTGAGTTGGGGGGAGGGGTTCAGACTTACTAAAATTCCACTTGGCTGGTCAGATCTAGGGCATGACGATAATATCCTCTGTCTTCAGAAACATTAAGTAGGTCTTCTCCACTTCCGGCGCGTGACAGCATTGAGCTCAATGATGTGACGGCCCCATACCTGAGCTGGTGCCCATGCGAGTCCTACTAGCATCCCTCAAGTACAGATTTTTGTAACTCTGAATGTCTGTCCTTGACTAGTCTGTCCAAAAATCTTCTTCTAAGAACTCCACAATCTCGGAGGCCCCTGGTCGATCTTCGGGGTTAACAGATAAACATTTCAATGAATATACCTTGTGTACCTCTTCAACACCAGTGAATTGACGGAAAGGTTCTATTCCTGCAACTCTTGCTGCAATAACATGAAACGGTTGCCTTAACCAACGATAAGGGACATGTTCGCACAACAGCTGCATGATATCAGCAACATAACTTACACGGAATCGAATGGGGGCCTACACACCCGGAGCATGATACAACCATATGAGTAAACATCTGCGGCTTTGGTGGGCATCACCACTCCTCCTTTTTCAGGTATAGCGAGCATCTCGGGTGCCATCCACCGCACATGACCTGGGTGGCAGTCATCAAAGGGAGAGTTTTGTGCTTCCATAAGGATCATCGAGAGACCGAAGTAGGCAAGACAGAGATTCCCGTCGTCGTCAATCAGAACATTGGTCTGTAGATTGTCGAGTTATCATCCTGAAACATCATAAATGCAAAATTTGTACACGTACACATGTCAAATCGCCATGAATCACCCCTTTGTAATGCACTAACAAGTCTATGAGCACATCTGATCCAGACGCGGAAAATATATAGATGTATAGTACTCGGGGCCGGCTGAGATCTGTCCTAACTGAAGACCCATCAGAATTTGTCCTGTTTTGCGAGATACGGGCGTACCATTCTTAGTTTATCGGCTTTGGAAAGAATATGTCCCTGTTTCAGATAGCTATCGAGCGACCCATTTTCCATCCACGGGGAAACTAGTGCCGGAAGTAGCCCGAAGCGTTCAATAATGCCATGAAAGATGAGAATATTTTCATGTGCCAGAGTGATCCAAACATAAGATTTGCAACAAATTTTCTGTTTGTTGGGCGAGCAAATCCAAAATCCGTGAACAAAGAATCTTTCAGTTACTTTTTGCACGCACATGGCTGGCCCTGTACACCAACAGTTTGTCATTTCCTTGAGGAATCCTAACTGATTTGACCGCAACCTTGAAGATTGTGGATATGATGAATCCTGGCCTAGAAGTTCGAGCACTGACCTTACAGGTCCTGGATGGTCGAGACCAAAAACACTTCCAGACATCGCCAAGTCCTCCTGTTCCACTTGGGAACGCCTCAAGTTTTTTGATTTTATCCACAGGAATATCCGTTGACTCAATTTTGAGATGTGTTTGGTAAGGGAACTGGGGACTCCCATTTCTCTTCTATTGAAGGTAATCTGTGACTTCACATTGAACGCAAGTACATGAACTTACTATAGACTTTCGAGAAAAGTAATTACCCATCGCAAAGTAATTATGTCGGCTGCGCAGCGTTCTAGTGAAAAATAGCTGTGATGGCGCTGTTCAATTAGTGGTTGGTTTTGCAGGTCAGAAAGTGGTCAGTGACAGGGGCCGGAAAGGGGTAAATTGCCGCCGATCAGGATACCTCAGAAGGACATGTAATGAGCGGCTTTCCATACTTGACGCCTTTGCCAAAATAGCTTTAAGTACAGCGTAGGTTCGAGGCAGACAACAAGTGACGTAAAGTTTAAATGCATCTGGCAACGCCTTTGTCGCCGGCGTTTTTGGTACTCTTGCATGATAGATCCCATGGCCGCAAGTGCTAAGGCCCACGCTTGAGCAATTAAAAAAAGCAGATTGAAAGTTGTGATGCATGTAAAACGGATGCCTAAATCGAGTCCACAAATATTATACTAGTAGCACCCATGCCATGCCCTTGGAAAGTGACCTATCACCGATGTTTTCTTCGAGTCAAATGACAGTTTTGTGAGGGAAGTCATCTAGAATGCTTCCCCAACCATGGTAACGACACAATGAGGTGCTACCACACCAACGCACGAAAGCGCACATTAGCTGGCAAAAGATGAACGCCTACGAGCCATATCTGTAGGGAATGATAAATGCTAGGTAACAGACAAGGAAATGTGAATAGAAATACGAACGTTATACAGGCGGTAGGTTGACTGGTCACAAATCTCGTCGCGGAAGAGAAAGTAGCGAATTCCGACCCAAGAACCCATAGAAACAAAAAGAACAGTGGAAAGAGGCCCAAAACTCCAAAATGATGCAAGCGCGAAAGAAAAGAGCGGAAGTGCACAAAGCATGTAGATACGAGATCCTTCGGGCGTTATAATCGGGAGAGTTCGTCGTCCTGCCCTGCAATCACCATTGACGTCGGCAAAATCCTGCGCATGGACTGTCAGAATTATGACAAGCGCGCTGCAGGAAAGTGCTTTTATGCTCGTTCCGTCGAGTGAAGATTCCCTTGCTAGAATATAGATCTCGTCAACGAAAATATCATCCCTCAGATGGAAAATGGCCTACAAAGAATCAACAAACAACCGAGTTCATATGTTACATAACCTCCTGCATTGCACAAATTCTTGAAAATTGGATGGTAACTGAGATGAAAATCGTCATACATGACCAGGAGCACAGTGGAAACTCCACTGGTTATAACGACGTTTAAGCTGAAAAGGGATGAAAGGCCCAAGCAGAAAAACATGAGTCCCCAGCGCAATGTACGAGAATCTTTCACGCTAATGCGCCCGGACGCCACAGGACGCCATGGTTTGTTCAAGACATCTTCATGAGCAGAGTAGGATTGGTTAGACACATTGAATTGAAAGAGATGGAACCAGAGCCAGCAGAGAGCGTAAGATAGGGATAGCGGGTTGTGGCGAGGAGATACGACAGTTGCAAATATCATCTACCGCAAAAATTCAGCGTCATGCAGTAATAGTTATTGCCAGAATAAATACCACGGGGAAAATTATTGTCTTGAAGTCAGATCTCGTGAAAAGCCAAGCAGTCTCGAAGTGATACAGCGCACAGCGCAAAGTGGTCGCTGCGAAGCGGGACATGAGTGATTTGGAGTCTTTTGCTGTCCAGCATTAAATAGTCCTAAACCATGGCCAGGCTGAATTCTCGGCTCCGGCCATTCCATTTGACATGAGGGGCGACCGGCAGGCATAGATAATACGGTGCCTATCACTAGGGTTGTATTGCACGCCGTGTTTGCAATCATGCCAGCCTCGTTCGAACATTCCAGGTTGCCGTTAAGCTACGTGTAGAGATTAGCAATATGCGAGTGACAACGATGACATCTCTCAGCATATGGGAGTATGTTGTTTGTTTTAATGACAGGTTGCTTCGACTCCTACTAAAGCGTCACTCTCGGTAGCTATAGAGCGGTGTATAGTTGACTGCAAACGAAATTTGGGTCCATTTGGAGGTGGGCCCGGGAGCTGCCATGCATGAGTACTTGTCAGCCCTTAATCGCAGTGGAGACCCACTCTTCCGAGAATGGCTGAGGTTGTGCGTGAATTTGAGAAGCCTTTGAGATTGACTGGCGAAGTTAATACTAATGATAGCACTGGTCTGAAATTGTGCGAGATCAATTATTTCTTGTCGTCGTCGCTTCATGTTGCATCTGTGTTGTGATACGCGTTAAGTACGCGAGCAATCCGAGGACATGCATGTCATTGTCAACGTTCATGCACTGACTAGCGGAGTTACGAGAACATCTGAGTGGCGGAGTAGATAGACAGAATATCGGAAATAGCCGAATATACTTTGCGCGCCAGGTGCTCCTATTACGCTGCTGTCGCTGTGCCTACTAAGCTCGGAATCTAAATCACAAGAATCTGGCATGCAACAGCTTGCAACAATCTAGTCTAAGGTTTCTTGTCTCCAAGTTGTTGCACATTGTTATAATAATGGCTCTAATATTGTTGGCGAAAGCACGATAGAAAACAAGCTTATGAAATTTAGGTACAGCACGGAACCACGGAAACGACAAAATAACCTGATAGGGTTGACATAGAAGTAGTAGTGACAATCACTGCGGAAACAAGAATTTGATCAGGTCTGGACCTGTCTGGACAGGGTGCGAAAAGACAACATAACCAGTACTACGGAAACGAGAATTTGATCAGGTCTGGACAGGGTGCCAAAAGACAACATAACCAGCTGCAGTACTGCGGAAACAAGAATTTGATCAGGTCTGGTCTGGACAGGGTGCGAAAAGACAACATCACCAGTATGTAATCAGGGGTGGCAAATCATGCAAATCCCGAGGTGATAGAGTAGTGGGAAGTACCTGTTTCGTGGTCTAATCCGACGTAGGAACACTGGCTATTGCAGAGCTTGAATGTGTATTACTAACACTATTCCGACGACTGAATTATATCTGGTTTGTAGTGTCTGCATGTCTGATTTCAGTCTGAATACCGTCATAATCATGTTGGGAAGTAGTGACAATAAATATGAGAAAGGCAAATGCGTCTATCCCCACCGGTTAAGGTGGAGAATGGTGACCGTTTGAGATCAAATCCCGAGGTGGGTTAGGCATTAATGTGGGCTTGCGTTAGATAGTCGCCCTCGCACCTAACCCGACGTACGAGCAGCATCTGAATATTAGGTCGGTGGTCTGCTTTGCGTCTGGATATTAGAGGGAGCGCTGCTTTGCTTCTGAATATTAGGCAAAAGAAGTCTGATTTATGTAGGGTTACAGTCGATACTTCCTAGGGATCCCTCCACCCCATAGCGGGCCATCCTAGGTAACGAATCCCTTCCCTCTCCCTCCTTCCAGCACCCGATGTTTGCTCAAGGCTTTCAACGCCGTCCCAGCGGATCTGCTATATGCGCTATGAATGAGCATCTTCGATGAAAACTGAGAGCAGGATACTTACCCACAGGAAAACAATTGCCCAACTTGCAGCTAATAACCACAGGTGTCAAAAGTGCCTAGGTTCGTCCATGATTAGGGCCTTCTACCGCTCATAAACGATGCACATACCTCAACTGGTCCTCAAGAACCTACCCAGAGAAGTTGGTTTGAAGATTTGAGCTAAGGAGATTATCATCGCTGAGAAATACGCGACCGTTTAACAGCTAAAGGTGGCTGGGAGAGGCAGCAAGGGGAAACGACATGCATGATGGTTCTGGTCAAAGGGACTTAGCAAAAACAAACGAAGGAACTCACCTCGTATGCGTGCATAAATTGTGCCTCAGTCGGGTTTAGGTCGGGTTGTGAAAAAGCTGTCTTTCCAGAAGGCGTGGATATCGTTGAATTATGACGTAGAAACAATGGTGAAAATTCAAGTCTGTATTTGGTCGAGTTACTATGTATACCACTAACCCGATGTCTGGTTTGCCTCTGTCTATGTGGTCTCATAGCTCCGAGACGCTTCAATTTTCTTCCAAGTCGGGTTTTAGTCTGTACTAGGTATGTCGAGTTATATATCCAAGCTGCCTCGGGTTATGGGTGGGGCTAAAAAGTCGTTTCCGCAGTAATTTTGCTTGGACGGATCCTCGCAAGCTCTTGATTGCAACATAGAAATGAACATTTCGATGTGTGCCGCGATGACGAATGTTTTGTTATACATACCGGAAAGCACTTGCACTACTGAAAGTCGATCAAGTTCTGTGAATAGGGTTTATACCACAGCATTGATAAATCACTGCCTGATGTGTCCGAGCCCACAACGAGTAAAAAGGTCACGCTGAAGATGGTTATAACCAAATACCTGGTTTCGGGCAATTTTTGATGATACAGAAATGCTCGAGAACCAACACAACTCTATCGTAGCCTGGCGTTTAGCTGCAGTCAGACTTACTAAATTCCACTTGGCTGGTCAGATCTTATGGTGGATCTTTGGTGACGGTTCGATTTGCCGTGCTGCCGTATATATTTACCAAGAACGCATCCCAAACGTCACAGTCACCACATATGGTGTTGGGCAGCATCTGCCTTTGTATACACGCGTCATCTATAGGGCTCGGTGAGAAATACGGATGCAGCAACACCGGCTACCGACTTGCTTATTCCTCAGGCTAGCATGTCTTGTGTCAAACTAGTCTTTTTATTTCATTTTGCGCTGACAAATAACTGCTAATTCTATGTGACTTCAACGAGTCCCCGCTCACCATATCGGCGTGGATGTTCATGCCCAGCCTTGCAGTCAAATCTCATCTGGTACACCATTCCGGTGTAGAGACTCGATCCTGAGTAGCCTCACAATGGCATATATTGCACTGTAGGTCGAGTCTACAATACTATGCATGCAACGCGACACTAGCACGATAAACGCGACGTTCGCACGACGCGCGCGACATAGGCGACACTTTCGCGACATAGGCGACACTTCCGCGACTTGCGCGTGCTTTAGGCGAATTTTCCCGCGCCTAAGCGCCATAGGGCGCCTGACTTCCCACTGTGTTTTCCCATGTCCAACCAAGTTCCCAGGTATGCATTTCTCCATTTATCATTTATTTCAACATCGTACCATGTTTATTTTCACTTGGTACACATTTTTCATTACACATTTTTTACGACACAGAACACACATTACCACGGACCACCACCATGATAGACAGTCACCATCTCCGAGTTTTTATTATGTTTTGAATAAATCATCGCAAGCCCTAGTAGCAGTTAGCTCTAGTGGCCATATCCGCATCAGTTGTCTTATCAGCATCTCAGTACACGTCTTAACATCTCACTATTGCTCGCATACCGCTTTCACCCAGTTCCGCTTTTCGACGCGCGACTATCCCGCGCTTCGCGCGCCTATAGCGCCTTTGTTCCCGCGCTTTCGCCTTATCACGCGCTTTGCGCATTCCCCCTAGAGTTGACCAGTGGATATTTACTTTCTCCGCTTCCCCTAAGGGACGAACATATCGCACTCATATTTTCCTCCCTTCAACAATTATATCAGCTGCACCCTCAGCTGAGTTGAAGATCCTTCACCGGGCATCAGTGGATGTGAGCGGACCAGATTGGGCTGTCAATGTACAGAGGCGGATTCTGGCCTTTGTCACTGTAGCGGTTGCCCAGGAACCGTTGACACTCGGGCTGCACTGCTCGGAGTCGAAGGCTTAACTTCATTCAAGATGAAAGACAGTGGAGAAGCACAACCAGAAGGGGAGGACTTCAAGCGACAACAATCCCGCTGAAGCAGGTTTTCACTGATCCCCGTCATTTTGTGCTTTTCTTCACGAAGCCTCTACTAAGTGAGTCATTCTCGTCTAGCCTTTTATATATATGTTATTATTAATGATGTAGACTGCACGTTCGGGCTTTCATTCTTTTGTGTAACCTGGCCGACGATGAGTCAATCCCTGCGGTTCAGATGTATATATTATCCATGCAGGTTCTGATTCTAGGGCTCCAATAGATTCATCCTAAACATCCCGTTGTGAAGTTCTGCCATCCAGGCGCAACCAATTTTCCAAATCAATAGAACTTCAAGTTTTTGCCCACAACAATGTTTTCAGGATATAAAAGCAAGCTCTGTCTACCTCAGTAGTTCAGAGTGCCCTTTGCGAAGCTTTTATCACTTTGTATATATCATGCATTTTTCCTTCAAGTTCCTCGTCGTCGTTACTACTTTGGCAGCATGCATGTCTGTCACTGCCGCACAGTGCAAACCTTCCTTGAAGGGCTGCGATACGAACAATGATTGCTGCAGTCACCGCTGTGCTCCAGTGAAAGTGAGTATGAATAGCTTGCTTTGCATCCAGTATTCGACCCTGTTGCTCACCCCTTGCACCTCGCACCATTAAGACTGCTTGCCGATGGGCTGGCAGCCCGTCCATGAGCACATCTGGACAGTGAGTCGTGTTTCCGCTTTCGCATTGGTGCTGTGGCTGATGGCACAATGTATAGTTCATTGCTGACTTGGTCAATGTGGTTGTTTCTGGAGTCTGTTATTTTCCCTGCTTCATGGGCAATAGAGGCACCTTTTTGATTAATCTGAACACTCATTATTGACTTACTTGAGGAGATGTGAGAAGCGATTTCAATGTCCACAATTGTGCTGCGTCATTCAGAGCTTGAATATTCATTGACAAAGTCTGCATTATGTGTATAGCAGCTGTAGCAGTCGAGGCGGGAATTTTGACCGCCGATGGGCGCGTCAAACTTTGGACATTTTCAATATCCATTCAACATTGTCTCACCACCCAACTTTGTTTATGGGTTTTCACGCTTGTTCTTGCTGAACATTCGCTCATGGATGGATCCTTCAAGGTCTATCTTAAGTAGTCATAGCCGACTGGCACTAGAACGTTAGAAATATTGGTGGTGCGGATTCAATGCCGATAAATGTCTTATCGCAACCTTGACATTCACTCATGGACAGCTCTTCGGAGGTTCATCTCAACCTCTGAGGTGTGCTGGCCAAAGTGATCAGAATCCAGATCTATTTCTCTTGGACTGTGCAGGTTCGAAACCTGCCGATTAGTCAGTTTATCTGACGAATTTCACCTTGCCAAGGGTAAATTCCATAAAGGGGATTCTTGCGGGTTCAATGGAATGTACAACCTCGGGCCCGCCATGGCTGACTAAGTGCGCCTGCCCACCCCTTCTTCGCTTCCCCGTCGTGGTTCCGAGATTGTTTGCTTGCCACTTCATATGGGCTCCAACAACTCAGAGCAATCAACATGTATTAATTATGGGTATGGTATGTACAGCAGTCAGTTTCTAAACTCTGTCATGCTCTCACTGTGAGTTTGCATTAGCAGCATGGGACATGACGGTCAGTCCAAGTCTATACAGAAACCGAACAGTCTTTCGAACCCAGTGTGTGATGGGCTGCTCTCCTTACAGCCACCATGGTCACTCTGGCTAGACCTCAAAGCACTCCATGACGCCCTTGTTGTTGGCCTCAGTTTGATCCCACCATATGCATTAGTTGGTCTCATTACGTTCAGCACAACCAGTACGTCGAACACTTGACTTGTTCTTTCAATCGTCATTTCAAGCTCATGCGACGCCCTTGTTGTCAGCTCAGTTTGATCCCACCATATGCATTAGTTGGGTCTCATTACGTTTGGCACAACCAGTACATATTTTTTTTGTTCTCATTCAAGCTCATGATGCCCTTGTTGTTAGCCTCAGTTTGATCCCACCATATGCATTAGTTGGGTCTCATTATGTTCGGCACAGCCAGTACATCGAACTGACTTATATTTTTTTGTTCTCATTCAAGCTCATGACACCCTTGTTGTTAGCCTCAGTTTCATCCCACCATATGCATTAGTTGGTCTCATTACGTTTGGCACAACCAGTATGTCGTATGTAGCAAATCATACGTCTTCAGTGGCGGTACAGGACATGCTCAGACTCAGTATGACAAACTTGCGCTGCACTCTTGTGCTGGCCAACCCATGCCCCAACAAGCTTGGCCCTGGTGAGTTTTTTTATTTATTGTCAAACCTTTATTCTGACCTGTCATGAATTGGGCTGCGCAGAGTGCAGCAAATCATACATCTTCCTGTGGCAGCAAGGAGTACATGCAGGAACAGATTCAGGATATGCTCAGACTCAGTACGACAACTTGCGCTGCACCCCGCACTGGCCAACCCATGCCCCAACAAGCTTGGCCCTGGTCACACCACACGAACCACACAGATCCAAAACTATTCATCCTGCCCTCACCAAGTATGTGCAGTTTACTCTGCTGCCACAAGTATACTGCTAACTGCTCTCAGCATACACCACACGAACCACACTGACCCAACCACATGGATCCAAAACTATTCACCACCCCACAAACCACACAGACCCAAAACTATTCACCAACCACACGGACCCAAAACTATTCACCACCCCATGAACCACACAGATCCAAAACTATTCACCACCACCCCACGAACCACACAGATCCAAAACTATTCACCACCCCACAAATCACTATTCACCACCCCACAAACCACACAGATCCAAAACTATTCACCACCTCACAAATCACTATTCACCACCCCATGAACCACACAGATCCAAAACTATTCACCACCCCACAAATCACTATTCACCACCCCACAAACCACTATTCACCACCCCACGGACCACACAGACCCAAAACTATTCACCACCCCACGAACCACTATTCACCACCCCATGAACCACTATTCACCACCCCATGAACCACACAGATCCAAAACTATTTACCATCCCACAAACCACACAGATCCAAAACTATTCACCGCCCCACAAACCACACCGACCCAACCACACGGATCCAAAACTATTCACCACCACATGAACCACACGGATCCAAAACTATTCACCCTGCTCTTGCACCGCACGAACCACACATTGCCAGTTGTGCGTGGTGGCTGTACAAGCCCCTAACAATTTACTTTCAGAGCAATGCTCGCTCCTATCCATTAACCACCTCCACCACCACCCCAATCACTGTCGAGGACGACAACCACAGGTACTATGGCTGATTTGTAGAAGGTGCGTGCCCTAGTGCTATGTCATCCATTGTGGTCTGACAAGAGTACCTGTGCAGCTGCTTTCTCCTGTTGCCGAAAGGGAGACACTCACCAAATTCACACTCGAGGAATTCAAGGGTCATGTGCAAGACAAAGATGGGTTGTCGATGATGGTCATTGGAGTTGATGCCGGGTAAGACAATGGGCTGAACGGCTTGCAAAACCTCGCTGACCTGCCACTCCCCAGTTCCTGGCTCCACTCAGTCTGCACCCCTCAATATCTTCCATTCGTGCAGTCCAGGGAGAACCCTGAGCTGTGCCGCACATTGATGTATGCACTTGCTGCCCTGGCCAGTGCCCCTTTGCATGCCCACTTTGTGTTCGGTGGAGTAGACCGTCCTGAAATTTGGACAGCGCCACCCTGGATTGTAGCATGTCTGCAAGAGCTGCTGCAGATCTTCGTGTTTACTTGGTCAATGGTGAGCATCAATTCCTCCTCCTAAATGCTGTAGAGGCAGACTGAGTGCGCACATCTGCAGGCCAACCACGAGGCTGAACGGGAGCTTGCCTCCTTATCCAAAGCTAACAAAATATGTGCTGTACTGACTGAAGACAGCAAAACATTTACGTTTGGTGCCAAGCGAGTCATTCGACCGTGAGTTGCTGTGATCCTTGATTTGATTTTTTCTGACTGTCCAACTGAGCCGTTTACAGTGCTGCCAGGATTGGTAGTGAAATCAAAGTCGATGTGTACCTGAACCCCGCTACCCCTTCATCTGATGGTGACGAGCCTTGCGGCCCTTGTTTTACATCAACCCAGCTGAACCTCATACATCTTGCTAGCTTTTGTAAGTCACACCTAGGATGGGGGTCCGAAAAAATACATGGCTACCTCTGGCGCAGGGTTTGGCGCGTTATATTCTTGCGTGCTTTTTGTCAGGTGAGGTGGCTTCCCTTGCTGCAGATTGCATCACTCATCCGAAGGCATAGCTCCCTGCAAATGGACTTTGTGGGCCACCACCAAAGCTGTCTTTCTGCATCAACTGGCAACTTGAGATTGACAGTGGTGTGTCGGCCTACAATCTCACCATCCTTGCCCCATCTTTCATCATGGCCATCAACCAGGGCCTTCAAGCAGGATGCAGCGACATTTGTGGATTCTCGAGCGTGCATGACGCTAGTCAGGCACCTGACCATGCAACCTGGTTTCAAGCCGATGGAGGGGTCAATGTTCCTACCAGAGTGTTTAAAACGAACCGCGCCCTGAACAGGTTCTTGACTTCTTGGACCATGAAACGCCTCCGTCAGTGAGTGCCATCGTGGTGGTAAAGTTACTTGCGGCATTGAACTGACAAGTGATACAGCGTTTTCAGTCCCAATCACGGTCCATATCTCCGACTGACTGGCATCCTCACCTGTCTGTGCAGTATGCTCAGGTGTCTGAATTATTGTGGCCAAAGGATGCAGCCAGTGCAGAAGGGAGCTGCACGAGCCACATGAACTTGCTGACAGGCACCCAAAGCCGTGCTGGATCTGTTATCAGTATCTCTAGTGGTGAAGAGGGGGTGACTGGAGTCATAGATC